>NW_007382451.1:0-9145 GCF_000475195.1 Diaphorina citri | reverse complement strand
TTGAAAGCTAAGAGTAGAGTTGCGCCACTTAAATCGGCTACTATACCACGTTTGGAGCTTATGGCCGCTGTTTTACTATCTCGTCTTCTTGTATCTATTCGAGACATTATCGTACAGAGGCTAAACGTGAAGAACATCTTTCTATTCAGTGACTCCACGGTGGTATTAGGGTGGTTGCGAACTTCTCCTCATCGATTAAAAACTTTCGTCGCAAACCGCGTTGTTGAAATTCTAGATAATTCTACTCCATCTTCGTGGCATCATATTTCCTCCATATCTTGTACCGCACCATTGTGTCATCAAGGAATCTAGTTCTCCATATCTTGTACCGCACCATTGTGTCATCAAGGAATCTAGTTCTCCATATCTTGTACCGCACCATTGTGTCATCAAGGAATCTAGTTCTCCATATCTTGTACCGCACCATTGTGTCATCAAGGAATCTAGTTCTCCATATCTTGTACCGCACCATTGTGTCATCAAGGAATCTAGTTCTCCATATCTTGTACCGCACCATTGTGTCATCAAGGAATCTAGTTCTCCATATCTTGTACCGCACCATTGTGTCATCAAGGAATCTAGTTCTCCATATCTTGTACCGCACCATTGTGTCATCAAGGAATCTAGTTCTCCATATCTTGTACCGCACCATTGTGTCATCAAGGAATCTAGTTCTCCATATCTTGTACCGCACCATTGTGTCATCAAGGAATCTAGTTCTCCATATCTTGTACCGCACCATTGTGTCATCAAGGAATCTAGTTCTCCATATCTTGTACCGCACCATTGTGTCATCAAGGAATCTAGTTCTCCATATCTTGTACCGCACCATTGTGTCATCAAGGAATCTAGTTCTCCATATCTTGTACCGCACCATTGTGTCATCAAGGAATCTAGTTCTCCATATCTTGTACCGCACCATTGTGTCATCAAGGAATCTAGTTCTCCATATCTTGTACCGCACCATTGTGTCATCAAGGAATCTAGTTCTCCATATCTTGTACCGCACCATTGTGTCATCAAGGAATCTAGTTCTCCATATCTTGTACCGCACCATTGTGTCATCAAGGAATCTAGTTCTCCATATCTTGTACCGCACCATTGTGTCATCAAGGAATCTAGTTCTCCATATCTTGTACCGCACCATTGTGTCATCAAGGAATCTAGTTCTCCATATCTTGTACCGCACCATTGTGTCATCAAGGAATCTAGTTCTCCATATCTTGTACCGCACCATTGTGTCATCAAGGAATCTAGTTCTCCATATCTTGTACCGCACCATTGTGTCATCAAGGAATCTAGTTCTCCATATCTTGTACCGCACCATTGTGTCATCAAGGAATCTAGTTCTCCATATCTTGTACCGCACCATTGTGTCATCAAGGAATCTAGTTCTCCATATCTTGTACCGCACCATTGTGTCATCAAGGAATCTAGTTCTCCATATCTTGTACCGCACCATTGTGTCATCAAGGAATCTAGTTCTCCATATCTTGTACCGCACCATTGTGTCATCAAGGAATCTAGTTCTCCATATCTTGTACCGCACCATTGTGTCATCAAGGAATCTAGTTCTCCATATCTTGTACCGCACCATTGTGTCATCAAGGAATCTAGTTCTCCATATCTTGTACCGCACCATTGTGTCATCAAGGAATCTAGTTCTCCATATCTTGTACCGCACCATTGTGTCATCAAGGAATCTAGTTCTCCATATCTTGTACCGCACCATTGTGTCATCAAGGAATCTAGTTCTCCATATCTTGTACCGCACCATTGTGTCATCAAGGAATCTAGTTCTCCATATCTTGTACCGCACCATTGTGTCATCAAGGAATCTAGTTCTCCATATCTTGTACCGCACCATTGTGTCATCAAGGAATCTAGTTCTCCATATCTTGTACCGCACCATTGTGTCATCAAGGAATCTAGTTCTCCATATCTTGTACCGCACCATTGTGTCATCAAGGAATCTAGTTCTCCATATCTTGTACCGCACCATTGTGTCATCAAGGAATCTAGTTCTCCATATCTTGTACCGCACCATTGTGTCATCAAGGAATCTAGTTCTCCATATCTTGTACCGCACCATTGTGTCATCAAGGAATCTAGTTCTCCATATCTTGTACCGCACCATTGTGTCATCAAGGAATCTAGTTCTCCATATCTTGTACCGCACCATTGTGTCATCAAGGAATCTAGTTCTCCATATCTTGTACCGCACCATTGTGTCATCAAGGAATCTAGTTCTCCATATCTTGTACCGCACCATTGTGTCATCAAGGAATCTAGTTCTCCATATCTTGTACCGCACCATTGTGTCATCAAGGAATCTAGTTCTCCATATCTTGTACCGCACCATTGTGTCATCAAGGAATCTAGTTCTCCATATCTTGTACCGCACCATTGTGTCATCAAGGAATCTAGTTCTCCATATCTTGTACCGCACCATTGTGTCATCAAGGAATCTAGTTCTCCATATCTTGTACCGCACCATTGTGTCATCAAGGAATCTAGTTCTCCATATCTTGTACCGCACCATTGTGTCATCAAGGAATCTAGTTCTCCATATCTTGTACCGCACCATTGTGTCATCAAGGAATCTAGTTCTCCATATCTTGTACCGCACCATTGTGTCATCAAGGAATCTAGTTCTCCATATCTTGTACCGCACCATTGTGTCATCAAGGAATCTAGTTCTCCATATCTTGTACCGCACCATTGTGTCATCAAGGAATCTAGTTCTCCATATCTTGTACCGCACCATTGTGTCATCAAGGAATCTAGTTCTCCATATCTTGTACCGCACCATTGTGTCATCAAGGAATCTAGTTCTCCATATCTTGTACCGCACCATTGTGTCATCAAGGAATCTAGTTCTCCATATCTTGTACCGCACCATTGTGTCATCAAGGAATCTAGTTCTCCATATCTTGTACCGCACCATTGTGTCATCAAGGAATCTAGTTCTCCATATCTTGTACCGCACCATTGTGTCATCAAGGAATCTAGTTCTCCATATCTTGTACCGCACCATTGTGTCATCAAGGAATCTAGTTCTCCATATCTTGTACCGCACCATTGTGTCATCAAGGAATCTAGTTCTCCATATCTTGTACCGCACCATTGTGTCATCAAGGAATCTAGTTCTCCATATCTTGTACCGCACCATTGTGTCATCAAGGAATCTAGTTCTCCATATCTTGTACCGCACCATTGTGTCATCAAGGAATCTAGTTCTCCATATCTTGTACCGCACCATTGTGTCATCAAGGAATCTAGTTCTCCATATCTTGTACCGCACCATTGTGTCATCAAGGAATCTAGTTCTCCATATCTTGTACCGCACCATTGTGTCATCAAGGAATCTAGTTCTCCATATCTTGTACCGCACCATTGTGTCATCAAGGAATCTAGTTCTCCATATCTTGTACCGCACCATTGTGTCATCAAGGAATCTAGTTCTCCATATCTTGTACCGCACCATTGTGTCATCAAGGAATCTAGTTCTCCATATCTTGTACCGCACCATTGTGTCATCAAGGAATCTAGTTCTCCATATCTTGTACCGCACCATTGTGTCATCAAGGAATCTAGTTCTCCATATCTTGTACCGCACCATTGTGTCATCAAGGAATCTAGTTCTCCATATCTTGTACCGCACCATTGTGTCATCAAGGAATCTAGTTCTCCATATCTTGTACCGCACCATTGTGTCATCAAGGAATCTAGTTCTCCATATCTTGTACCGCACCATTGTGTCATCAAGGAATCTAGTTCTCCATATCTTGTACCGCACCATTGTGTCATCAAGGAATCTAGTTCTCCATATCTTGTACCGCACCATTGTGTCATCAAGGAATCTAGTTCTCCATATCTTGTACCGCACCATTGTGTCATCAAGGAATCTAGTTCTCCATATCTTGTACCGCACCATTGTGTCATCAAGGAATCTAGTTCTCCATATCTTGTACCGCACCATTGTGTCATCAAGGAATCTAGTTCTCCATATCTTGTACCGCACCATTGTGTCATCAAGGAATCTAGTTCTCCATATCTTGTACCGCACCATTGTGTCATCAAGGAATCTAGTTCTCCATATCTTGTACCGCACCATTGTGTCATCAAGGAATCTAGTTCTCCATATCTTGTACCGCACCATTGTGTCATCAAGGAATCTAGTTCTCCATATCTTGTACCGCACCATTGTGTCATCAAGGAATCTAGTTCTCCATATCTTGTACCGCACCATTGTGTCATCAAGGAATCTAGTTCTCCATATCTTGTACCGCACCATTGTGTCATCAAGGAATCTAGTTCTCCATATCTTGTACCGCACCATTGTGTCATCAAGGAATCTAGTTCTCCATATCTTGTACCGCACCATTGTGTCATCAAGGAATCTAGTTCTCCATATCTTGTACCGCACCATTGTGTCATCAAGGAATCTAGTTCTCCATATCTTGTACCGCACCATTGTGTCATCAAGGAATCTAGTTCTCCATATCTTGTACCGCACCATTGTGTCATCAAGGAATCTAGTTCTCCATATCTTGTACCGCACCATTGTGTCATCAAGGAATCTAGTTCTCCATATCTTGTACCGCACCATTGTGTCATCAAGGAATCTAGTTCTCCATATCTTGTACCGCACCATTGTGTCATCAAGGAATCTAGTTCTCCATATCTTGTACCGCACCATTGTGTCATCAAGGAATCTAGTTCTCCATATCTTGTACCGCACCATTGTGTCATCAAGGAATCTAGTTCTCCATATCTTGTACCGCACCATTGTGTCATCAAGGAATCTAGTTCTCCATATCTTGTACCGCACCATTGTGTCATCAAGGAATCTAGTTCTCCATATCTTGTACCGCACCATTGTGTCATCAAGGAATCTAGTTCTCCATATCTTGTACCGCACCATTGTGTCATCAAGGAATCTAGTTCTCCATATCTTGTACCGCACCATTGTGTCATCAAGGAATCTAGTTCTCCATATCTTGTACCGCACCATTGTGTCATCAAGGAATCTAGTTCTCCATATCTTGTACCGCACCATTGTGTCATCAAGGAATCTAGTTCTCCATATCTTGTACCGCACCATTGTGTCATCAAGGAATCTAGTTCTCCATATCTTGTACCGCACCATTGTGTCATCAAGGAATCTAGTTCTCCATATCTTGTACCGCACCATTGTGTCATCAAGGAATCTAGTTCTCCATATCTTGTACCGCACCATTGTGTCATCAAGGAATCTAGTTCTCCATATCTTGTACCGCACCATTGTGTCATCAAGGAATCTAGTTCTCCATATCTTGTACCGCACCATTGTGTCATCAAGGAATCTAGTTCTCCATATCTTGTACCGCACCATTGTGTCATCAAGGAATCTAGTTCTCCATATCTTGTACCGCACCATTGTGTCATCAAGGAATCTAGTTCTCCATATCTTGTACCGCACCATTGTGTCATCAAGGAATCTAGTTCTCCATATCTTGTACCGCACCATTGTGTCATCAAGGAATCTAGTTCTCCATATCTTGTACCGCACCATTGTGTCATCAAGGAATCTAGTTCTCCATATCTTGTACCGCACCATTGTGTCATCAAGGAATCTAGTTCTCCATATCTTGTACCGCACCATTGTGTCATCAAGGAATCTAGTTCTCCATATCTTGTACCGCACCATTGTGTCATCAAGGAATCTAGTTCTCCATATCTTGTACCGCACCATTGTGTCATCAAGGAATCTAGTTCTCCATATCTTGTACCGCACCATTGTGTCATCAAGGAATCTAGTTCTCCATATCTTGTACCGCACCATTGTGTCATCAAGGAATCTAGTTCTCCATATCTTGTACCGCACCATTGTGTCATCAAGGAATCTAGTTCTCCATATCTTGTACCGCACCATTGTGTCATCAAGGAATCTAGTTCTCCATATCTTGTACCGCACCATTGTGTCATCAAGGAATCTAGTTCTCCATATCTTGTACCGCACCATTGTGTCATCAAGGAATCTAGTTCTCCATATCTTGTACCGCACCATTGTGTCATCAAGGAATCTAGTTCTCCATATCTTGTACCGCACCATTGTGTCATCAAGGAATCTAGTTCTCCATATCTTGTACCGCACCATTGTGTCATCAAGGAATCTAGTTCTCCATATCTTGTACCGCACCATTGTGTCATCAAGGAATCTAGTTCTCCATATCTTGTACCGCACCATTGTGTCATCAAGGAATCTAGTTCTCCATATCTTGTACCGCACCATTGTGTCATCAAGGAATCTAGTTCTCCATATCTTGTACCGCACCATTGTGTCATCAAGGAATCTAGTTCTCCATATCTTGTACCGCACCATTGTGTCATCAAGGAATCTAGTTCTCCATATCTTGTACCGCACCATTGTGTCATCAAGGAATCTAGTTCTCCATATCTTGTACCGCACCATTGTGTCATCAAGGAATCTAGTTCTCCATATCTTGTACCGCACCATTGTGTCATCAAGGAATCTAGTTCTCCATATCTTGTACCGCACCATTGTGTCATCAAGGAATCTAGTTCTCCATATCTTGTACCGCACCATTGTGTCATCAAGGAATCTAGTTCTCCATATCTTGTACCGCACCATTGTGTCATCAAGGAATCTAGTTCTCCATATCTTGTACCGCACCATTGTGTCATCAAGGAATCTAGTTCTCCATATCTTGTACCGCACCATTGTGTCATCAAGGAATCTAGTTCTCCATATCTTGTACCGCACCATTGTGTCATCAAGGAATCTAGTTCTCCATATCTTGTACCGCACCATTGTGTCATCAAGGAATCTAGTTCTCCATATCTTGTACCGCACCATTGTGTCATCAAGGAATCTAGTTCTCCATATCTTGTACCGCACCATTGTGTCATCAAGGAATCTAGTTCTCCATATCTTGTACCGCACCATTGTGTCATCAAGGAATCTAGTTCTCCATATCTTGTACCGCACCATTGTGTCATCAAGGAATCTAGTTCTCCATATCTTGTACCGCACCATTGTGTCATCAAGGAATCTAGTTCTCCATATCTTGTACCGCACCATTGTGTCATCAAGGAATCTAGTTCTCCATATCTTGTACCGCACCATTGTGTCATCAAGGAATCTAGTTCTCCATATCTTGTACCGCACCATTGTGTCATCAAGGAATCTAGTTCTCCATATCTTGTACCGCACCATTGTGTCATCAAGGAATCTAGTTCTCCATATCTTGTACCGCACCATTGTGTCATCAAGGAATCTAGTTCTCCATATCTTGTACCGCACCATTGTGTCATCAAGGAATCTAGTTCTCCATATCTTGTACCGCACCATTGTGTCATCAAGGAATCTAGTTCTCCATATCTTGTACCGCACCATTGTGTCATCAAGGAATCTAGTTCTCCATATCTTGTACCGCACCATTGTGTCATCAAGGAATCTAGTTCTCCATATCTTGTACCGCACCATTGTGTCATCAAGGAATCTAGTTCTCCATATCTTGTACCGCACCATTGTGTCATCAAGGAATCTAGTTCTCCATATCTTGTACCGCACCATTGTGTCATCAAGGAATCTAGTTCTCCATATCTTGTACCGCACCATTGTGTCATCAAGGAATCTAGTTCTCCATATCTTGTACCGCACCATTGTGTCATCAAGGAATCTAGTTCTCCATATCTTGTACCGCACCATTGTGTCATCAAGGAATCTAGTTCTCCATATCTTGTACCGCACCATTGTGTCATCAAGGAATCTAGTTCTCCATATCTTGTACCGCACCATTGTGTCATCAAGGAATCTAGTTCTCCATATCTTGTACCGCACCATTGTGTCATCAAGGAATCTAGTTCTCCATATCTTGTACCGCACCATTGTGTCATCAAGGAATCTAGTTCTCCATATCTTGTACCGCACCATTGTGTCATCAAGGAATCTAGTTCTCCATATCTTGTACCGCACCATTGTGTCATCAAGGAATCTAGTTCTCCATATCTTGTACCGCACCATTGTGTCATCAAGGAATCTAGTTCTCCATATCTTGTACCGCACCATTGTGTCATCAAGGAATCTAGTTCTCCATATCTTGTACCGCACCATTGTGTCATCAAGGAATCTAGTTCGACGACTAAACTTCGCGTAGTTTTCGACTCCTCTGTAAAGGACAGCAAAGGAGTATCCTTGAATGATTGTTTATTGATTGGTCCTAAACTTCAGTTAGACATTCCAGATATTATCTTGAACTTCCGGCTGCATAGAGTGGCTCTTTGTGCAGATGTTAAACAAATGTATAGAGGTATTCTGGTCAATGATCAACATCGCAAATACCAACATATTTTCTGGCGAGATTCGCCCAATTCTCCTCTTCAGGAATTAGAACTTAATACTGTGACTTATGGATTTTCTTGTTCGCCGTTTCTCGCGCAGAGAACGATGCGACAACTTGTCGAAGATGAGGGAAAATCTTACCCGCTTGCATCTCACGCTATTCTGCACGAAACCTATGTTGATGACGTCACTACGGGCGCATCGGACATTGATAGTGCATTGTTGTTGAGAAATCAACTTATTTCGCTGTTGGATAAAGCACAATTTTCATTACGAAAATGGGCGTCGAGTCATCCTGAGATTTTGTCCGATTTACCTTCAGATCACGTTCAAGCCGCGATAGGTTTTGGTAGTGAAGAGGATGGTGCGTTGAAGGTGCTGGGGTTGGAATGGAAACCAGATCGAGATGTATTATATTTTATTTACCTATTCTATTTCTCCACCAATCATTGATACTCAGCATACGAAACGTTCTATCTTGTCTACCATTGCTCGTCTTTATGATCCGTTAGGGTGGCTCTCTCCCTCGATTTTCTTCGCAAAATGTATTATTCAACGCACCTGGTTGGCAGGTACGGATTGGAATTCCCCGCTTCCTGAAGACATTACCGCTGATTGGAATAAGTTTCTTCATCAAATATCTTCTCTATCAGAAATTAGTATCCCCCGCTTTTGTCATATTGAACCGGACTCAGATTGTTCGATCTTAGGATTCTGTGATGGCTCTGAGAAAGGTTACGCCGCTGTTTTGTATCTCCGCACATTATCTTCTGATGGAGAGATAACGATTTCCTT
>NW_007382450.1:8912-9145 GCF_000475195.1 Diaphorina citri | reverse complement strand
AGATCATGCTGAGATCTTTGAAATCCTTCAAGTAGAATCAGATTGCTCAACTTTTCATACCAATATTTGGGAGACTTTCTAAGTCCATAGATTGATTTTTGTAATTTGAGTACTACATTTTCACCAAAATTACAACCTTCAGGAACTTCCATGAAAACTTCTTCACTAATGTCACCATGCAGGAAGGCACTAACAACATCCATTTGATGGATTTTAAAATTCTTTGATGGTGA
>NW_007382450.1:0-302 GCF_000475195.1 Diaphorina citri | reverse complement strand
ATTGGTGTTGATACAGGTTTACATTCTTCCATGTGAAATGATTTCAGCACATTTTGTAGGTACTGCTTTTGATCCAAAATAATCTTTCCTTCTTGTTGAGTTATAGTTATGCCAACAAATTTTGAAACAGGTCCCAAGTCCTTCATTTTGAAGTTTTCTTTCAATTTGTATTTGAATTTTGAAATTTCTTCTTCATTGTCTCCAAATATCAAGATGTCATCAACATAGACAAGTATTATCATATTGCCTTTTGTAAAAAGACACAGATCATGCTGAGATCTTTGAAATCCTTCAAGTAGAAT
>NW_007382449.1:3486-9145 GCF_000475195.1 Diaphorina citri | reverse complement strand
ATTCTGAATGAATACATGAAAGTTCTTGGTAAAGATTGGAAACAAAGTTTATTAAATTTCATAAATTATGTATTTGAAGGGGGACAAATACCTGAAGACTTGACCAACTCGTACATGTTTATGTTGTATAAAAAAGGAGATCCCTCGGACCCAGGAAATTACCGAACCATCGCTTTACTAAACAACATATTTAAATTGTTAACTCACATGATTACTCAGAGAGTGTTATGTTGGAGTGAAGATCATAAGCTTTTCATGGAGGCCCAGGCAGGATTCAGACCAGGTCGGGGATGTGTTGACAACATATTCACTTTTGCCAGTATTATAAATCTACACCTAATAAAGAAAAGAAAACTGTATGTGGCATTTGTGGACTTTAAATCAGCTTTCTCGGAAGTGAACCATGACCTGTTGTTTGAGAAAATGTTTGCGTTCGGCATTTCAGGAAAAATCATTTCACTAATAAGAACATTGTATCAGCAGTCACAAGTTCAGATCCGTGTGGAGGATAAACTTACACCGCCGTGTAAAATTACCAAAGGAGTGATAACCGGGGATTCTATTTCACCCCTCAACTTTGTCATTTTTATCAATGACCTCGAGCACTACTTGAGAAGTCATGGGATGGAGGGCGTGAGTGTGACGAGTTCGGTAGATATACTCTTATTGCTGTATGCGGATGACCTTATCCTGATGGGTTCAAGTCCAGTGGATCTACAGAAAAAGCTCACCTTACTCTTCTCTTACTGTCAAGAAAATAAAATGCTAGTTAATGAGTCCAAGTCCAAGGTGGTCATCTTTAGAAGGGGAGGAAGAATTTCACGGTTCGACGTATTCCATTATGGTGATAGGCGCTTGGAGGTATGCAGTGACTATAATTACCTGGGAATATTGTTTTCGTCACACGGCGTTTTTCACAAGGCGTCACAGCAAGCTCTCTCCAAAGGTCGGCTAGCAATAGCTAACGTGAAGAATATTCTATCTAATTCTAAAACAGACTCTTATGAAGGAAGAATGAAGCTGTTTGATGCTATAGTGAAGACAACGGTGTTGTATGGGGCGGAAGTGTGGGGATGTCGCTATGCGGAGGTGCTGGAGAAATGTCAGTCTCAATTTCTCAAGACCGTCTACTGTCTACCAAGGTGTACCCCCGGCTACATGCTCCGGCTTGAGATGGGCGTGGTCAAGCTGGATTTCCATATCTTCAAGCAAATGGTGGAGTGGTGGCTAAAACTTTTGGTGATGTCCCAAGACCGATACCCACGGATTTGTTACAATCAATTAATAGAACAGGACCTTAGATCTAGCAACATTGAGAAATATAATTGGGTTTCATTATTAAAAACAAAATTGGTACAGTTGGGGTTTTCAGAGGTCTGGGAAGCTCAGAATGTTGAGATGTTGCGTTCAAGAAAGTTAGAGATGTATGAAAAATACTATAAGGTATTGATTAATAAAGATTGGTCAAGTTTGGAGGTTTCGAGCTTCGGGGGACTTTTTGTTGATCTAAAAATGAAGCTAAATAATTATGAACTTGGAATATTGTTTCCTTCCTCTTATTTGTTAAACAATGTAACCATTAATAAGTTAAGAATTGTAGCGCAGTTACGCTTAGCAGGCAAAATGGTTAAAATTTATTTGAATGGTATAACATATGAGTGGGATCAAGCAGATTTATGCACTAACTGTGATCTAAATATTCCTGAAACCTTGCAGCATTTTATTGTAGACTGCCCTTTGTATAAACCCGTTAGAGATAGATTTCTACCAGAATTATCAGGTACTAGTCAGAATGTTGTGATATTGTTAAAGTTAGGTAATAGAGTAAAAGTTAATAGTATATTTTATTATGTTGAGGCAGCTTTGAAAATTCGGTCGTTTAATAGAAATGAATAGACGAAAATTTGCGGTTATTGGTATATACCTAGGTGTGTAGAATGTTTTCCATTTTATTTTTATCTTTTCTCTTCTTTAGTAAAATTGTAAAGGATAAGAATATTTACGAGGGACCTTTTTCAGCTTGTTGCCCTTCATATGGTTTAAGTAAGATGCTGTTTGGCAGAACTCTATAGAAACAAGTGTTGAAAGATGAGAAAAGGGGTAAATTTGGACATCATGCATGCATCATGCATGGCATGCAGCATTGCATGTCTGGTACCCGATTTTTGGTGAAAAACCTCTAGTCCCTGGGGTTTTGCCTATAAGGTGGTAAGGGCTAAAACTTTTAAACCTGCTAACGTTATGAAAGAGTAATCCAATGGAACATATCCAAGGATATGAATTCCCATTGTCTTCATTTCTGGCTCTCCCTACCTCCCTTGTGTAAAATCATAAGATGCATAAAGATCATTTATTACAGGAACAAGATAAAACATAGGTATACATAGTCACGATATTAAATTAAGTGTAAGTATAGTGACGATGGATGTCGTTTTTTGTTTTTTTTACACCCCTTGTTGGATGTTTATCCTTTGTCCGGGAAGGACCCAGAACAGCCAGAACAGCGCAGCGCCGTTGGCAAGGGTTTGTCCTTTTCAGGGTTAGTTGTCAGCTGGGAATACTTCAACTATTTGAGGTAATCTTCTTTGACTTCTTCACACGAGTTTTGTTGCAGTTCCTGTTGTTCTTTACCTTCTTTATGCTTCAATTCGTTGCGTTGGTTTCACCTTGATAAAGTTTCACCTTGCTATGTCCTTTGGTGACCTCGGAAACGACAGTTTTATAAGTGGGACCCCTAGACAGGGTTGTGATTCTGACTTGAGGACTTGGAGTCGCTGTCGTCTTTGTTTCGTTGAGGTTGTTGCTGAGAGTTTTTGTTCTACGCACTGAGATTCTTTTTATCATTATTTTTTATTACATGCGAATATTTCTACAATACGGGTACATGTTATGGGAATACCATATGGGTTGACACCGGATAATAATCCCTACTACACGGTTATATGGCGTGGTGGACTATTGTCGACTTGTAACCGATAACTGTAATGCATAGGCACAATCGTTACGATAACGTAACAGTGTACTTACTGTAGTCCTATGGGTATAACAGACTCTACAGATTATCCTTATAAGCGTAGAACAACATTAATAAGTCGTTCAAGCTATATACCACCCTAAACTCACTAAATAGGGAGAGGCTGGTATACACCAACATCATTGATAGTAACAAGGAAATAAGAAACGTAACACCGACTACTCAACTACTGATTTAACTTTTGGGTAAGATGTACGTCTTCTCGGTGTGGCGTGGACCTTCCCTAATTAATAGCTAGTGGTAAGTGAAGATGTACCTCAAAGGGTATAAAGAACGAAAGACCACTGAAGAAACAATGTGAAAAGTTATTCACTCTAAGCCTATAGAAGGATTTTTTTATCAACGTGGATGTCGACGCTCCCCAGAATCATCCGTGACTGGATCCCATGAAAGTGGACCGTTAGGTCCGGCCTCCCAAGATGTCAAGAAAGCAGGGTTGATTCAGGTGGCATGTAATAACAGCTTTGACAAGTCAAGACGATGAACAGTTTTTATCAACAGGTACAAACCCAAAATGCAATGTGGAATCTTTAGGTAACTTACAAAGCGGATATGACCGATGACTTCTCACAGTGGGCTCACTGTACTTCCTTCGTACAACAGCAAGTACGTATAGTTCACCAAAGCTATGCCCTATGGTTCGACCGCTCGAATCAAACCACTTTTACTGGACTGTAAGGTCCAGTTAGAATCTGACCCTCTGTATAATCGTAATGGATATCAAAACGGTACTGATCAAGGCACAGATAAAGTAACTCTGGGAGGTAACTAAGTAACGAAGAAGGATAAAGTTGAAAATTAAAGTTAATCGACTGCCACAATGGATCGTGACGATGGCATCAACGTGGTCAGGTAGTGTGAGGCTTGTTTATATGCACGACAAACCGGGCTCGTAAAGTGGTTTTTTGGAAAACAATGGGTACTTACCTACCAACACGTAAAATTATACGAGACTATCTTAGCTACTTAACTAGCTCATCCTTTCTCCCGACAAACAAACTAAACTTCGCTTGTCTTGAAATCGATCCTTTTGCAAAGTTCGTTGTACAACTTTCACGATTCTTAGGTTTGACCTAAGTCTTAAAGTCTCATTGCGTTGCAAAGTATTTAGCAAATCCATATTTTGGTCTTTTTGGTGTGGTTTAAGGTGCTGCTTTCTTAAAGGCTCTTAAGCCCCGGTGTGGTTCGGGGGCGTAGCTGAGGGTTTATATTAATCTTAAATAAAGCGGATTTTTTTTGCACACGGGGAGGAGGTAGGGTAAACTTCTCCCGGAGGTTTTGTGAGGCTTTTAAAACAAGGTAGCCACACAGTTTGTGAATGTAAGAAAGCTCCTCTTTTTTTAAGGGGTTTTTTTTGTGTTAGACGGGTAAAGGGTAATAATTTAGAGATTCAAACGGACACGAGTAACACGTGTACGGCTTTAGGTTAAATTAGAAGAGGAACAGCGTTAATGGTAGTAGGCTTGTGCACAGCGCCGTTGACGTTAATGTGCAGTGGTATGTATCTGTTAGGGGCCGGATACTACTACTTTTAGAGTTAAACTCTAATACATGAACTGGGTATAAAAGTTTGTAGGAGTGGCATAAGGCTAGTACAACAGAAAGGTGTAGAAGGTGGGTAAAACGAGGTAATATAAAGGTTTGGATTATGCTTTCGTTGATTCTACGCTAAATGTAGTCAAAAACCCGAAAAGCGAACCTGTCGGCTCACTTTAATGTTAAGCACATTTAAACGCAGAAGGGCTTGTGGAAAGGAAAGAACGAGTACTAGGTAGGTAAGGAGAGACCAAGAAAAGGCATATGCCGTCGAAAAGTTTTGATGAAGCCAAGATGGACTTAGTGAAGCATTTTCTTAAAAAAGTACAGCACCATCAGGCTCCGTGAAGCTCATCACTTAATAATTGTTAAAAGATTTCGCGTAATGCTATAGAGATAGATCGAATAGAGAACGGGGAGTGATTTAATTTAATCCAAAAACGGTACAGTGCTCACTTAGTTAAGGGCTAGACAGATCCTCAAACTCTCCAAGAAACTGAGTCTCTAATATAAGGCGATTTTGTATTTTTAATAGGGAGAGAAGGCCTAAGGTGATTTCCTTACAATACAATACTGAAATGTCAATTCATTTGGATATTTTAATGGAATTGGTTATTAGCACATAGATTGATGTACCGTATACCTAAGAAGACGACTATTCGTTTCACCTTGTTTCTTATAGCTTACTTCCTAGTAATAAAGTTTCAAAATTCATGATCTGATGTATGAGTAGAATGCTGAAATATGAATAATCATGTTACACTAGTGACACATGTTAAAAGATGAAACTCTACAAAAGTTTACAATTATTTAATCATGTATGTAAGACTAGTATCATCTTACATGTTGCGGCATGAATATCTGCTATAATAACACATGAGTATTTAATGAGTTGTTCCAGAATGAACTTTGTTCCTCTTTTCCATTCCATCCATTCCATTCCATTATAAATAAACAAAAATTTTTAGTTTAAAATATTGTTACCAACCGTTTGGATGTATGTAAAATTATCCATATTATATTTAATTTTAGATAAATTTTACGATCAATGGGATGATTAATGTAAAAGCTTTAATATATTTGTATGTT
>NW_007382449.1:0-3481 GCF_000475195.1 Diaphorina citri | reverse complement strand
TTGCGTTGGCGAGTTTTTTCCGTTACACAATTGATATATCTGCCATCCTTGTGAAGATGTCCCTGACGCAAGATTTGTCTGATGCACCTGTGATCTGATGTAATGTTGTTGGCATAGGTTTGCTGCTGTTGAGAATCTAGATTATGATGTAAGTTTTTTTTATTCGCATTTTGCAACAAATTGAATTGTTAAAACATATTAAAATATTTGTACTCACATTGTTTGAAAATTTGTTTCAATTGTTTTGATTACCGTTTAAGTATTTCACTTGGGGTTGGCAACCGTGGTTACAAAAGTTTAGTCATGGTTAATATCGCTCTTCAGAATTAAATTAATTTCTCGTTTATTAAGTGTTAATTTGTTAAAAATTGTGTTTCAAATTAAACTTTATTATGTGCTGAGTGTTTTGGGTGTAATGGATCTGTTGGTGGCGTAAGTTGAAGACCTTTAAAGTTAGAAACTAGATTTGAAAGTAGCGTCATTCGAAAATTCAAGATGGCCAAATCTCTTTAATTACTGCACCTAAAAGTTACTCGTCACTCAGATTTGTCGAGATAATAGACGCATTTGTCAAAGCGCAGGCTCAGTCCGTCTATCAGTGGGGATTATCCAGATATCGTCACATAACTCCATAGACAAATAGCAATACAGATCTGACGTATTTGATCATAGCGCATGCCCAGAGGTGATAACTAGAAACTGTCACAAAACCCTGTAGATAGCAGCAGTCATAAATTCAGGTTTACCAACTATTGAAATTTATTGTATGAATGAAATACCTGTGTACCTATCAAATGTCCATAGCACGTGACAAAACTACAACTATCATTCATTGAGTACCTACTGGATGTAGGAATATGTACCTATAGATCTAAGATAAGAGCTACGCATAGTATGCACCTATACCGAGTACCTACTCATCTTTACTATCAGATTTACCTACTATCCACATAATATCTATAACTACTCAATTACTCATGTCCCTAGTGATTACGTAACGGTCACTGAAATAGAGTTTTATCTACCTGTTAATGAGAACCTATTGACCCATTTCTTTTATTCAAATATTTGGTATCTATTGAGCGTGTATGATGATGGGTGAAGAGAACGAACAATTCACTATGAAAGCCTTATTCCGGGAAATAGCGGGCATTAAACATATGCAAAAAGAAACGCTGGCGAGTAATAAGAATGTGAATGAAAAGTTGGATAAGATTCAAAATGCAGTCGAACCTATGATTCAAGTGGTAGCTAAACATACTCATGAGCTGAAATATCTAGATTACGAGAAGAGACGTAAGAATTTGATCATTTTTGGTATTTCGGAGAACGAGGGGGAAATAGTACGTGATCTCGAAAACAAAATTTTACATTTGGTTGTTCACACATTAGGCGTCTCTGATTTCTCACTCTATGAATTAGATTTTATCAGAAGGATTGGAAAAAGTCGATCATCAGCTCCAAGACCAGTGATTATGGCTTTTACTACCCAGAGAAGGAAATTTGAAATCTTGAAAAGTAAAAGTAAGTTAAAGGGTAAAAACATTTACATTCATGAAGATACAGCGCCAGAAATACGGGAAAAAGAGAAAAATCTAAGAGGAGAAATGATGAGATTGCGGGGTGAAGGCAAGTATGCAGTTATTCGATCTGGCCGAATTATAACCTATGATAAGGTACAGACGGAGGAGAGCTCCAGCAGAGCTTTCAACAAGAGAGCGCTATCAGAATCGCCGAATGAAACCTACACACATAGTAAGCGTGTGAATCGGATTGAGCCTGGTATTACAGGCGGCGCGGATGTTATGGAGCACGAGTCACTGACTGATGAGGAACTGTTTAGTACTCAAGATGCTATTGGTGTTGAGCAAACAAGTAGCAATGTCAAGGTGTTGTCCGATCCTTCGTCCTCTCCGGCAGTATTACGCCAGTCCAGACTATCTTCTGTCTTGCCGTCAGCGAGTGGAAGTTCAAATGCCGGCCGAGCTCTAACCCAGCCAAGTATTGAGAGCTTTTTGCAACATGAAAATCAGGTTCCAAAAAACTGAATTGTGCAAACTATTTACAGAACATCATGAAGATTACTTGGTGGAATGTAAATGGTTTAAATAAACTCAATGATGCTTGTACTCATGATTTGAATCTTATTTTATGTTGGAATATAATTTGTATCTGTGAGACTTGGGCCTTAACAAAACCTCAGTTACCTTTTGTATCTAAATACTATGATATTATTTTTTCTCCGGCAAATAAAGAAAAACAAAAAGGCCGTGCAAGTGGTGGCCTTTTAATTCTGATAAAGAAAGGATTCAGTTATTCTATACTGAGCGTTACCAATTTGTGGATATTTGTTAAAATTACTTGTCCCAACGGGATGGACGTTACCTTGGGAAATGTCTACGTAAGTCCGAATTATTCTATGGATGAAGCATTAAACTTGCTAAGGAGTGTTTTAGATGAACTTTGTGTGGATCATAACAATACCATTATTGGTGGAGATTTCAATGGACGAATTTCTGATCAAAATTACTTGGATGGCGAACTTGCAGAAGAATGGGGAATGTTGTCGTTCCGGATATCTTTGGACGAAGTTGCTAACAGGCGTGGTGAAATGTTGGTAGAGTGTATGGAAGAATACGGGCTCGTAGTACTCAATGGTAGAACAAAGGGAGATATACCGGGTCAGTTCACTTATATTAGTCAGGCTGGGAAAAGTTCGGTAGACCTGATTTGGTGTCACCTGGAGTTATGCAAGTGGGTGTTGGAGCTGCGTGTTTCGGATTGCATTCTTTCTTCGGACCATCTGCCTGTAACGGCGTACATGGATATTGAGTGTGCAGGTACATCTGTAACCAACAGTGAGGCGGCGACCGTGAAGATCAGTAGGTACAAGTGGACGGAAAACGAAACAAAAAAAGACTCGTTTACATTGTGTCTTAATTCAAAGTTCCAGTCAACAGAGCCAGCTGATGTTTACGAGACGTTAAAAAGAACTGTTGATGAGGTTGTTATACAAAATGAGTTGATCCAGGAGGTCACTCTGTACACAGGAAATTATAGCAAGAAGCCATGGTACAATAGTGAGTGTCGTGAATTGAGATTTTTGACTCGAAAGTTTCATAGGAAATGGAGAAGAAATCACAAAGAAGAAGATATGTTACAATATTTACAATATAAGAAAGACTATTTTAAAAAGTGCCAAATTCTAAAAACTGATCATGAAAACGGTTTTAAAGAGAAGCTTCGAAACATAAAACATGCGGGTGACTTTTGGAAAGCTGTGAAATCATTTCGACCCAAAAAAGAAAACAAATGTAAGCAGATATCTATTCAAGCTTGGAGTGACCATTTGAGCCAAATTTATCCTAGTTTGGGGAACAATGGGAACAAGATAATTTTTACGGATGTTTTGAGAGAGTCTATGGATTCAAAATTTAGCTTTGGAGAACTTGAAAAAGCGATAAAACAACTTAAAAATAAT
>NW_007382448.1:8907-9146 GCF_000475195.1 Diaphorina citri | reverse complement strand
TCAGGTAGAGCTGTTAGAGCAACTGACAGACCAGGTGAGCAAACTGAGTACCGAGTTCCAACGTTTTCAATCCAATCGAAATCCTCCTAACTTTAGAACTTCACGTAAACCTAATGTGTGTTTCTATCACAGGAAGTTCAAGGAGCGAGCATGGAAATGTGAGAAACCGTGCAGTTTTTCCAAACGTTCGGGAAACGTCGAGGCCAGGTATTAAAGGTGACAAATACCCGCAGGCCAAC
>NW_007382448.1:0-5155 GCF_000475195.1 Diaphorina citri | reverse complement strand
AACCAGAGCATAATCAAACACCTCAGCTTCCACGAGAGCATACTGGAAAACAAATCTATCATTAGAAACAACCGCAAGCATGACGAACCTAAATACATGACGAGCATGACTCGAGGAATAAGAAACCCATCCCAGGCCCGAGCTCCTACGCCGTTAAGTTAGCACGCCGAGAAAACCCCTACAGTCTGATTCTCCCATGGAAACAGTCTGAAAACAGGCAAGAGCACGGAATCGGGACAGGATCATGAAAATATAAGATTACCAAAACAACTATGACCCGTATAACACAACCTCACATTACCCGCTCGAAATCTGATAAGTATAGAAACTTCTCCCACACCAGCATAGAGACTTGAAATACCTGAAGATACCAAGGTACCGAAAATTTTGAGGGATAAGCATTACAGAAATCAACACAAACGAAAAACGTCAGTCTCAATAAACTGATAGAAGCCTCAGTGTTACGTCATGAGAAACTCAACCAAAAATACATGAAAAATACTTAATATCTACCCAATACATCTTTCTACTAAAGCGCGCACTGACTCAACACAGAATTGATAACCCAACAGGGATAACTTGAGATGGTCACACCTATAGAGAAGCAATCGCAAAGCTCATATTACTTGGAGGCAGCTGGACCCTCCAATACATATATACCAGAGAAAAAATAATAAACCTTTGGAGAATTCTGTACAGTATTCTAACCAAACAGATTCTTGCAACGGATCACACATCTCACGAGAAACCTCGAGAATATCAAACGAATATAATAACCCTACATAAGCACCCGTATTTATATATTTGCTTTATCCCTCGCGAAGAACATCTTCGGCCACCTATAAATCTCTCCCAAAGAACAATCACCTTCCATTGACATCGAAAAACACACGACGACAACATCAATAATGATGACCCGACACTAACATGTGCAAAAAAAAAAATAAATGACTACCATCTAAATCCATAATACACGTTCTAACACGACAAATATCAATACCGAATTGCCATCTCTATTCAAGAATCAACAAAGTCCACTTATCATGCGCTATCGCGAACTAGTTACAAAACACAACAGACACCATCAACGCCCAAAACTATACAACTTCCCAACATATACTAATCAGCCACTCACTCGATTGTGAGCAGAGTTTTGTCAGTTTAGTCTACATAAACATAGATAGCAGTTCATAGACCGAACATTTCACATTCCACTACAAGAACTTAGTAGCAGGTAAATTTCAAGAAAGACCGATCTAACAGACCTTTTACACGCAAGTATCACGCAGGCAACAACTACCTGACTACTCCGAGTACCGGCCTCTGACTCCTCCCTATGTCAACAGATACAGTGACAATTTATACTTTTTCCGCCCATGTTTGATATTCTGCGGGGACTATCCTCAAGGTTCCAGTAAAACACCGACCACAGACTTTTTTCAATATGGGGGCCTTAAGGATCATTCGTATCACTAATGATGCGCTGGAGTAGACGTTATATCAAGAGAGAATTCCGAAAACATGAGACATCTAGCAAACACGTCATGAAGAGGCAAAACGGAAAGAATCTAATCAACAACTGTATGACAAAGACACCAAAAAAATGCAGGAACAAATAATACATCACACGGGAACGAACAGTTTAATAACAAACACAACACGCGAAATAAACAACGAGGAAAATAAAAACGATGCCAGAAAGTGCGACTCGAAGGACAAGGACACGATTCTTATTATCATAAGAGACAATTGTAAAAACTAAAGATAAAGACCGGTAAATCGCAACAAGCGGCAGAAAACAGACGTGAGAAACACTAAGCAGCGTCCACGAACAAATTCGGGGGGGGCGAATTCATAAGCGGAAAATAACATCAGATGATTAACAAAAAACAATCAAACCGAACATCCAACAATACTAAGGAAACTACCGGCTAAGGAATAATTAACGAAAAAAACTTCAAAACAGAGAATACTCCAAACCGGATAAGATCAAAATATCTATTACTGTACCAATATTGACCCCTTCACGCAGGCCCCCAGGATAAGTTAAACCGTAAAGAGTCTACGACGGACAACAAGATTATAAAGTGTATATGGGTACCACAACGAGGAGTACTCTACTTATGAACACGACACAGCGGCAGATATATCGGACCTATCTATTATGTCGAATAGAAGTAGAATAGAGAAAATCAGCATTTTTATGGATATTACGGAGCAGTATAATAAAAAGGAAAGCATTACGAAAAGCGCCTGGAGATGTTTGAGATGCCAGATTATATCCTGTTTTGATCGTGATACATGTTACAATAGAGTATATCAGCGTATACTAATTACAAACAACCTCAGACTAAAAAACAATATCACACAGTCCAAATCTTCCATCTCTTTCCATATGAGTCTTTCGAAATTCCCCTTCAGGATTCAGAGGTTTTCTCCTGTGAAAGCTCAGTACAGTTTTACTTTCTTAAAAGTCGAGTAACCTTGTTGAACGTTGAAACTTTCTGAAATCTGAACCAAAGTAGAACGATGTTCTCACCTCAGCCTTTTCCTGCTCACCACCTGTCACCATCAAGATGATCGAAGCACAGCAGCAGTTTTTGCTTTTAACCCATGGAATCTTTTCGCAAACTTTTCCATGAAAAAACCTTTTTCAAATACAAAATGCGGAGCTGCACCAAAAAAACCCGTATGTTCCTCCATCCTGCGCCCCCAACCATTAGTTAAAATTAAAAACAATCAACAAAATGCTTAACTCATAACATTGCGTGGAAGCAGTTTCCTATACTCTCGAAAAAAAGAGAAAGGGAAGGAGCAAAATAAAGGTAAAACGAATAGAAATAATCACTTTCAGCAACAATCTTTTTTCTTCTTGGAAGAAATTGGAAGATAAATCGTTTTATTTTCAATCTCGATAATCACACGCCAGGGTCTCGACTCTCGTATCAATGTGAAAAAAATTCTCGCCTTGCCAGGAATGAGATTTAAACTTTGATACAATTTGAGGATTCAGTATTAGGGGCGAAACTTTTTCTCTGCCCTAAGTTTTTCTCCTTTAAAGTTTTCTTTATCTTTGTTCTGTTCTTATATCACTTAGAAGAGGATTTGGAGTTTCTCGATCATATTTACCCAATTGTGGTGCGTGAGTTACCAAAGCACTCTTGGAAATTAAGTTAGGATGAGTGTTTCTTGAAATGGTTAAATCTTTCTGTTTTCGATTGTTTCTGTTTCGAGCTTCTACTTTATTGTACTGTTTTGTAAGTACCTATTGTTATGTTACTGATTTTTTTTTTTTTTTTGGCTCAGTGAGATATGACCTATCTGTCTTTCTTTGATGCATATCTATGGTTTCGCTCCCCTCTCCCTCTATTTCATCTCCTCTCCTTTCTCTCTTCTGTTTTCCTCACTCGCTTTTATCTCTCTTCCTCTTATACCTGCTCCTTTTGTCCTCTATTAACAGTGGAAATAATTGGGACTTGTACAAGTACAGATTTTCAGTCATTTTGTTTACCAATGAGTTTTGGTATTTTGTAATGTTTCAGACAGTTAAAAAAAGAACTCATTATAATCGCTTACCCCAGGGTTTTTATTGTCACTGATAATAATAGAATTATATAGGGTTTCACAAAGTCGCACCAACTCCCATTATTCGGGTAGCTTCAGAAAATTCCCTTCAGGGATGCGCTCTTGAAGTTTGGGGTAAACACCACGTTGCTGTTGCACTAATTCTCTATCTCTCCTCCCCCCTCTTTCTCTCTCTCTCCCCTTCTCTCTCCACACTTTGGAAACATACATTTTTCTTCTTCTGGTTATACCAATTGGCTTTCCCGGGGTGGTAGACGTAAGTATATTCTGTCATGTACTTGGCCACAATTCAACTTTTCTTAGATAGATTTTTTTACAAGGCAAAGAGAGAGAGAGAGAGAAAGCTGGAAAATTTATGCTTGTCTGAGTTTAATTTCTCCTGGCAAGGCCGAAAGTATCGTCTCACGACGCTCTTCCGAATTTAGTCCCCCCCCCCAAAAAAAAAGAAAAAAATAGAAATAATAGAAAAAACGGTTGCGCACCCCCAACATTTGATTTATTTTGTAATCGTCCTGTGGTTGTTTAAAACCTTGTGCAGAATGTGCAGCCTTCCAAAACGTTGAACAGAATAAGAGATGTCCTGCCGTTCCTAGAACCTTATATGTGTTCCCCAAGGCAGACTTCCTACCCTCCAAAGCTGGCCCTTCCATAATGTTTATGTCATCAACTCATCATCTAGTACAGAGGTTCTCAACCGGTGGTACGCGTACCACTGGTGGTACGCGGATACATTTTAGGTGGTACGCAGTCATATACTAATAATAATAAAAAATGTTGAATGACTGTTCAATGTACTAATTTAAGATTGTTTTTAATGTACAATTTCATTTTGTATCTAAGTAAATTCTATGTACAATGTACATACATATGTAGCGGTGCTGGCCAGAGAATATAATTTGTGTCAGTCTTGTTCCAATAAAATTTGAGAGCAGCAGCTCTCCGCTTTGCTGAGTTTTCCCTTCAAATTTGTGTTGTCACTTTAGGACATAAAAGTCTAAGATGACCAGTCAGGGAAACTCTACATTGGTGACCCCGAATCAAGAAGGATTAGGAATCAATAGAGTGTCGGTGAAGCCTCCACCTTTCTGGAAAAACAAACCGGACATTTGGTTTGCGCAAATTGAAGCTCAGTTTCGAACCTCCCAGGTAACAGCGGATCAAACCAAGTTTGACATAGCGATTTCTGCTATCGACAGCCAAATTTTAGAAGTGGTAAGTGATATTATCTTACAACCACCAGCTGATAACAAATATGAGAATCTGAAAGGTCGGCTCATTGCACATTATTCAGGCTCGGAAACAGAACGTTTTCAGAAGCTATTATCAGGCATGACATTAGGTGATTTGAAACCTTCTGAGCTGTTGCGTAATATGATCAGCATTTCATCAAACTTACCTGACAGTTTTCTTAAAAACCTATGGTTGCAGCACTTACCTACTCATGTTCGTCAGATTCTAGTGACACAGGAGGGAGATCTCAAGAAACTGAGTGAAACAGCAGACGCTATCATGACAATGTCCCCTCACAGTAACATGGCGGCAAGCATGTCATGTAACCCTGGTAGTAGTA
>NW_007382447.1:7809-9147 GCF_000475195.1 Diaphorina citri | reverse complement strand
GGTTTACTGTTTGTGATAGAGGTAGGTTTGTTAATATTGGGAGTTTTAGTTTTAGCTTTCACAATAGATTCATTAGCACTTTTTATTGATTTATTTGTTTTATTTTTACTAGACTTTGAGTTCCTACCTAATTCACCAATGGCATGATTATGCTGAAGGTCAGCAGATAGAATTCTATCTTTGTCTGTAGTTAGAGTGATCCTAGCAGGGCATAGATTATCAACACATGTGAATAGTATATGGTTAGATTTCCTCAAATATCTAGTGGGTATGATGTTAGAGATAAATTTACAATTATCTTGAGTTATAATGCTTGTTTCATTAAAGATTTTAACACTGAGTTCCATACTGGCTGGATAAGAAAACTTTAACAAGAGCCGCACAAGGTAAATCTAATGGGGGTATTCATGTAAGTTTTGTTCGAATGAATTTATTTTTAAAATTGCGATAACAATTAGACAGAAAAGGATAAAAATACGAGACACATATATTTAAAACAAGCAAAACTTATACTTTAAGAGCATATAAATCACAGTTTAATCACTAGAAAATTAGATTTAATAAAAATTATTTAAAAAAAGAGAACAAATATCTTGACACTTATCACCCAGGTTCTAGTTCGGTTAACTCTCAATAGGTACTGTATAATTATAAAAGAAATGTTGTATATATAATGTTGTATATAAAAGAAACAAAGTGAAAAACCTTGAAAACGAGTTTACTAAAGATATTGTATGGTATTTTACTAGAATTTAGGTGATGGAGGCCGGGCTGTGTTGTCAGTTTTGGGTATTTTCGATTTTGAATAGAGGCCATGTTGCCAGCTTTCCGAATCATGTGCTTCATTAAGTGAAGTTCTTACTGGGTTAAGGGCTTCAAAAATCGAGATTTACGGATTTTTATTCCTTTTCTGCCTACGACTTCAAGTTTTACCTCTTTATAGAACGTCAGATTCGAATCGGATTTTTGAACTTTTGACCTCAGAATCGGATTTTTCCCAACATTTCACGTAGGAATTTACCATCCCTTCAAATTCCCTTCCCCCCCCCCACCACCAAACTTTTGAACCCCCAATAGACTCTAGGGACCTCAAGTGTTTCGGCACAAAAACTGAGCATGGAAAATTGAGGAGCTGGGTGCAAAAAGGGCAATAAATGAAAATCATCAAACTGAGATATTTAACTTTAAAGTTTTCAATTTTTCATCAAAATCCTTGAAAAGTATGTTTACAAAAAACGCTGTAACTCATCGAAAAAAAAGTTATCACTGCAGTTCAAACGCTGGAAGATAGAGCGCACCACGTTCTATTCAAAAAACCGTTTTACGCAAAAAGGGCAA
>NW_007382447.1:0-1502 GCF_000475195.1 Diaphorina citri | reverse complement strand
GAAAAAAGAGAAAGAAGGGGGGAAGCTTTAATGGAAGTGAGGGAAATGTAAATGAGTGAGAGAGATAGAAAGAAGAGATATAAGTCATATAACTGGTATAGGGTAAGTTTGATGATGAGAAGTGAATGTTAAAATTTCATTAAAATAGTAAAATAGATATTCCAACAGTATACATAAATAAGTTAGAGGTCAATAAACTCGAGTGATAACAGAACATCTCGTAATCATGAATCAATGAGAATAGCTGGTCATGATTTTCATGACAAGTATTGGTAAAATAACCAAACGAGTATAAGTTTAATGTACAGGGTGGCACTTGTCCGGGCCACAGGGGTGCTAGCTGAAAACAATTGAAAAAGTACAGAAAGGGAAATAGATTTGATTTTACAATTAAAGGCAGATTCTTCAATATAAATTTACGGGGTGAACAAACGAAAAAGCGTTTGGCTCTGGTTAGGAGTTTCAGTAAGATCAACAACAGTTTTTGAAACATTTCCAGCACTCTTTCGTCTAAGAGGTGGTGGGAAGTCTGAAAAAGTTGATTCAAAAGACTCGTTAAAAGGGCAAGTAATATCAAGTAAGTTGAAGATGTCATCCGTTCCGGTAGTAGTACTTGTATCACGTGACATTGATAGTGACAGAATGTAGCTCTTCAGTTTGGCACAAACAACTCTCTTTCCAGCTAAGTTCAGGTGTAAACCATGGCGTGTAAAGTGGCGTCTTTTGATAAAAGCGTTACACTGCAAGAAGTTCACTCTGATTTCCTGACACATATGATCCAGGTACTCATTTGTAAAACAGATGTTTGTGTTCTGGAAGCTTAGGCTGTCATGTCTGTAGAGTATAGAGCTGACAATGACATTTGTTTTCTTCTGAATGTTCCGGATAGGTGTAAGGTTGAACCGCGGGCAGCTGTTAGGAGACAAGGTGCAAGTGTTGTTAGTTCCGCACATGATGTAGACAAAGTCCTGCTTTGTAAGTCCTGAGCAGATCTGCTCCGCGTTTTCCAAGCATTGGTTAAATTTTCCGTTTGGATAGATGTTGGCAGTTACTTCAATATTGGGTAGAGTGGCAGAAAGGAGCTCTCTAAAGCCCCGCCCCATACTGTCCGTTATGATGACGACTTTGGTTTTCCTACTAGGTACATTAGAGTTAGAGTTGGTGTAAACACCCTGTTGATTATTATTTGAAGATTTGACACATGGAGATTTGACACCTGACTTTGTCCCTGACCTTGACACGTGCTGTTCATTAGGTGACGCTTCCCGAGACACTTTGTCTACCGATTCTATACTAATTAAAGAGGCGGCCGGAGTATTAGGGGATCTGGTGTTTGTTAATGAGGTGTCTGTAATTGATTTATTAGATTTACGTGTCAGTGTATTATTTGAAGACTTAGGTGTCTGTGTATCAAAAGATTTATTTTCCTTTTTTGAGTTAATTTTAGCTAAAGACTTCGTAACACTAGGAGGTTTACTGTTTGTGATAGAGGTAGGTTTGTT
>NW_007382446.1:4448-9147 GCF_000475195.1 Diaphorina citri | reverse complement strand
CCTCCTATCAAACCTGATAACAAGGAACAACTGAATAATCTGATTGACCAGTTCATTGCATGTACCTCTGCCCTTACAGCTCTGGATGTGCAGAACCTAGGTGATTTTATTTTGTGTAATATTGCCTCTAGTAAGTTACCCCCTGGTATGCTTAGACGTTTCGAGTCCTCACTCGAAAGTGGTGAAATGCCAACCATCGCCTCATTCACCTTGTTCTTGAAGGAGCAGGCTAGAGTCCTAGCTCATATGGAAAACCCTCTTAGTCAGACTTATTCTAAAAAGGAGGTAAAAGCCACGCCTACAGTACCCTCGTACTCCAAAGTTTCTACAGGTAGTGGTAAGAGAAATGTATCTCATAGCTTCATGATTAACAGTAATGAGCCCCTGTGTTCATTGTGTAAGAAATCGGCGCACCCCTTGTACCGATGCGACAAGTTCAAAACTTTGTCACCCTATGACAGGTTGAATTTTGTACGTGAAAACACCCTGTGTTTTAACTGCTTGGGTAAAGGTCACGCGGTAAGTGAGTGTAAAAGTAAGCTTGGTTGCTCGTTTTGTAGAGCCAAACATCATTCATTGTTACATTTGGATAAACATGAAAATAAATCTCGCGCTTCTTATACACCCGGTACTTGCCCGGAACCCCTTGCATCTAGTACTCCTAGTACCAGTACTTGTGTAGCACCCTGTGCCCCTAGTACTCCACCAAGTCCTATCACTCTCTGTTCTACTGAGAGCCCTGATGTGCACCGCACTGTACTTCTTGCTACGGCTAAGGTAAATATCTTTGATAACTTTGGCAACACTCATACATGCAGGTTACTCATTGATTCATGTTCTCAATCTAGTATCTTAACTGAGAGCTGTTGTAAGAAATTGGGTTTGTGTGTAGAGCGTACTCCCTCTTCAGTGCGTGGTATAGGTGAGTCATCCAGCCCTGTACTTGGACATACCTACTTTACATTCGTATCTAGGCTTAATTCTCAGGTTAAGTTTTCTACTCAAGCTCTTGTAGTAGATAGAGTGACGGATAAGTTACCCACATGTAAGGTAAATACTGATTGCTTGAAACATTTGCTCAAGCTGCCTCTGGCAGATGATTCCTACTATGTAGAAGGTCCTATCGATGGTCTTCTTGGAACAGACATTTACACTTCTATTGTTGAAGAAGGTAAGGTAACTGGTGCCCCTGGTACCCCCATAGGTTTCAATACGAAACTTGGCTATATTGTTATGGGTTCTGTTCAGACTGAGGTATCCGCCCCTGTGCGGCCCCAGCCTATCTGTGCTTTTGTGCAGCCTACTATTGAACGTATGTTTGAACGTTTCATTGATCTTGAAGAGGTCCCTGTACCTCATGTGACCACTCTCACTGAAGAGGAATCTCAGTGCGAGGAAATCTACAAGTCCACAGTGTCCCGTGATGACACTGGTAGGTATACCGTAAGTTTGTGCTTTAACAAAAACCCAGATGATTTTCTAGGTGACTCATGGAATATGGCATCTAAAAGATTTCTAAGTCTGGAAAAGAAGTTGAACCAAAACCCCGAGTTAAAACTCGAGTATTCTGCTATCATTGAGGATTACCTGAAACAAGGGTTTGTATCTCTGTTAGATAATGATAATAGCCACGATGGTTATTACATACCTCATAGAGCCGTAGTGCGTATGGATAAAAGTACCACTAAGGTAAGAATCGTTCACGATGCGTCTGCTCCCTCGAGCACAGGTACCTCCCTCAATGATTGTCTCCATACTGGTCCTAACCTGTATTCTAATCTTCTCATTATCCTATTGAACTTTCGACTATTTCCCATAGCACTCTGTGCTGACGTCACTAAAATGTTTCTACAGATAAAGGTGTTGGATGAACATCGTAAGTATTTAAAATTCTTGTAGCGCTCTTCCCTTAAAGATTGTATCCACACTTATCAGATGAATAGGGTTTGTTTTGGTGTTCGGTCAAGTCCGTACTTATCTCTGCGTACCATACGACAACTCGCATCTGATGAGCAAGAAAACTTTCCAGTGGCGTGTGCCAGAGTCTCTGAGGATTTTTTCATGGATGATTTCACATCCAGTGTTATGAGTGAGGAAGAGGCTGAGGTCTTACATTCTGAGATGGTAGGTTTATTCAGAGTGGGGGGTTTCAGTCTAGTCAAGTGGCAAACCAACTCAAGAGAGTTGCTTGACAAAATCCCTGTAGATCAGAGATTAGAGAAGTTTAGTACAGTGGACAATGAGGAAACCTATTCTCAATCTAAAGTTCTTGGGTCTGAAGTGGAATGCTAAAGAAGACAAGTTCTTATTTGAAATCAGTGCACAACTTATTCAAGAGTGTAAGGTTACTAAGCGTGGTATACTTAGTACCATTTGTAAAATTTGGACCCCCTGGGTTAGTCAGCCTGCTGTCATTTACGCTAAGCTCTTAGTTAAAGAACTTTGGGAGCTTCAGCTTTCTTGGGACGAGCGTCCCCCTGATCATGTTGTAACTCGTTGGTTTTCATCCTCAATGAATTACCTAAACTCAACTCGCTTTCTGTCCCTCGACATATAGCGGTTAAGTAATGATGTCAAGCTGACCCTTGTCGGTTTTTCAGATAGCTCTGAGAAGGCATACGGTGCAGTAGTATATTCTCGTGTGGAGTTCCCTGATAACTCCGTACAATGTACATTGTTGTGTTCTAAATCTAAAGTAGCACCTAAGAAATATGTCTCGGATTCCGCGTCTGGAATTATCTGCTGCTGTGTTGTTATCCAAGCTCCTAGCTTGTGTTATTAAAACGTACGAGTCTAGATTTCCTATTAGCAATGTATTTTGTTTACCGACTCTACTGTTGTTCTAGCATGGATTCACTCGGACCCATGCAAGTTTAAAACTTTTGTAGCGAACAGAATTCAGCAGATACATGACCATATTTCTCCCAAACATTTCATCATATTTCAGGTGCTGACAATGCTGACTGTATTTACCCGTGCTCCTCCCTGAAGAGCTTTCTATCACCTACGTCCACCATATGCTTTCAGTAGGTACATATTTAAGTTGAAAGCCTGATGACTTTTAGGTCAGTGTCCAAGCTCAAACAGCTGAAAAATTTAGTAGCACTGTTAGATAGTCAGCTGTCAATTAGAATGATGTTCACAAAGAGTAGCTGCCACCTATGAGCAGTACCGTGCTGAAAATCTAGGGTTCTAGTTAAAACAAAAATATGATAAGCTGCTGACTTGCTATTGTTTAGCCTTCTGTATGTTCAGAAGGTTAATCTAGTGAAGAATGAGGGATAGAGAGGCAAGTCCTGTGCTCGCAGAGGACTAAATTATTTGAGATGCTGGTAAATAGCTTAGTTTACTGACTACATAGCATATGCTCCTGAGCTGATAATGTCAGAAGTCAAGCTCCTGTCTCCGCCATAGTAGGAGAGAAACCTTTGTTTCAGATGATTGCTTGTGTATTTATCGATTCTACAGTCTTGACTTTCCAGAGTCAGCATCTAACGTTTTTTTAGTTGTAACCAAGGACATGGTTTTTGCATGTGATACCGCTAAGTTATATAGCCGGTGGAACATTTGACACAGATTATCCTGTAGAGTTGGACGCTGTGCTGCGAGCGTTCCAACTTAGAGAGTTACCTGGGAGCAGGAGTTTGTTGCAGAGTGCGAGAGTCCATATGAGAAGCCAAAAGATAGAGATCGGTGTGAGTAGATATATTAGTAAGGATCGCATATGATTTCATGTTAAGTTAAATATCTTATTTACTATTGTGTGAGGAAAGACATCAATGTCTATCTCATTGCTAGAGATCTGAGAAGCAACTTGATCTAGGCGGCAATCATAACAAGAATTTCCACATCATTATTGTATGAGCAAGATTGGAGACTCACTCTGTATGTGACTCTAGCACGTAGATATAGAATCTCACACATGCCTGTGTAGACTCGAACAGATGGAAGAATGCTAAATATCTGTCCCAACTTGTGACATAGGGATATTCACCTGAATGAAGTGAGCTGAGTCTCGATTCCTGGACGACCTACAACTGCTCAGCAACATCTCACTCTACGGCGGTATAGGAATGTATATCTTCATCTACATGATTGTGGTACGAACTCCTTGTTTGTATAAACAGATGCTTTGAATGAGCTCTATCTGTTGTACTATTAGGGAATATAGAGATTATCTAGAAAGAAGTGATGGTTGATCTAAGATCACATGGACGTTCAACCTTGACCAGCCGCACCTCAGGTGTATATGGAAGGTACATGTAACGCTATCCAGTCTTAAACTCATCATAGATAAAGTAATTGGTATAGTCAAGTGACTACTTTTGAAGAATGTATCAACGAACATTGCTCAGGTGATAAGCTACTCATGAAGTTCGAGTCGATAAAAATATGAGTAATTAAATGTGGTGATAGATTTATTCGAGGGTACTTTAAAAAGCTTTTTTAAAATTCAGAAGAAACTTTATGATTCCTGCTGTATTTATAAATATTATAGGGGGAAGATGCAATTAAAGAGAACATAGAATTTTAAAGTGAGATACCAATAAAAAGCAGCTAAAGGAACAATTCGGCAGATTTTGTTTGTAGTCATGTAAATCAATTGCACAAAACATAGTCAATGTTAGAATTCATTAAAACTGCAATAAAGTGAAACTTTATATTTTTTTCCATTTAAATACGCTTGATAAAATATTTA
>NW_007382446.1:0-1840 GCF_000475195.1 Diaphorina citri | reverse complement strand
TGGCTTTCTTTATTGGTTTCATCCTTAATTTACGGTTGAGTTGTTTGGAGTTGATTTTGTGCTTCCATCGTATGTGTTTACATTTTGAGTCTCTAAAAATATATGTCATGATGTTAATAAATCTCAATTACAGTTCAAAGTTTCTACGTCGCGTGTATTACATGATCTAGGTTCCATACGTGCATCCTATTATATGTCAATAGTGCGCGCCGTCTATTATGAAATTTTAACTGACTATAGCGTTTGTCGCATGACTGCGACTCATTTTTATATAATGTTTCATTTATTGTATAATCATGGATTTCTACTGTTAGATTTTGGGTTCTAACTTCTATCGTGTGAAGTTTTATGTTTTTAATTTCCCTCGTCAGAAGATCGGGCTTCCTAATGTTTTTACTTTACCTTACATAACCCAGAATGAGCATTGACTATCTCTTATCCGAATGTTCTTTCACTCAGCCCTACATCTATTCTATGAAGGACCCATTCTACTACCTTCAAATCGCGACCTAAAAACTGCCTAGTGTTATTAAGAATACATTCTACTCTTCGTATAACTTATCATTCGATAAGGCGAGCAATTTCTCCGTTATTTAGGTAATAGCTGCTTTATCAATTTAGGCCTCTAAAAGTGAGTTTTCTAAATCTTTTAGTTCGTCTTAAAAAAGAACGTATCACATGGTACTCGGAAAGCTACTATGCATCTATGAGGTACTATAATTCACATCGAGTTACTTTGTTTGTAAATGGTTCGTCTGTTATATATATTCAACTAAAATAGATGTATGTTATGCTATACAAGGTAGACTGACATATCTCACAAAATACTCTAATAGCTAACTCGACACTGCATATTGAGCATTCCAAAATTATATGCCTTAATTGCAACAATTATATACTATTCTCAATATAGGGTGTGCATATTTCAATACCACGCGTCATAGCTAAGGATGAGATCTCTCGATGCTACCGTATTGGACGTTAACGCTCGAATATTATAATTAGTTAGCTCTGTATATCTATCTTTTTTAAATTTTCGTAAGAAAGAAAAAATATATATGATTTGTTTTTCTCCATAACTGTCTCCCTTGTGAACATTGGAAGATATCAGAATAGCAGGCTTTAGTTTCTCTCTTCTTCTGTCCTTATCCTTCTTTCTGTCGACAAGGGCTCTCTTGTAATAAGGTAGTAAAAATTAGTGCAATTTTTATTTCTCAAAATGTCCGAGGATATTTTGAAGATGAAGAAGAAAGTCAAAATCCTTAAATCCAAACAGATGACCTTGTTAAAGTATTTGAATTCGCTTTGGGATTATCTAAAGAAGAAGGATGAACCCGACTTTGATCTATCTTTTGTGACTGTTCAGGCCAAGTGTTTAGGTGACAACTTAGTCAAGTATGAGGAAATCATAGATAAAATTCAGGAATTGAGTTTAGATATAGATGAGAATCATGAGCTTGATCATAAGTGCTATGGTGAGTACCTTTCTGTCCATAGTTATGTTCTGACTACTATTGAGGAGTTGAGTGATACCCTCAAAACTGTGCCTGCAACACGTCCTAAGGTAAAGCTTCCCCCTCTGGATATTCCATATTTCAGTGGTGACATTCTGGAATGGAATGTGTTCTACGAAAGTTTCAAAGCCAGCATTCATGATAACCCTGAAGTAGGTAAGGAACATAAGGTTCAGTACCTGGTGTCTAGGTTGAAAGGTAAGGCCCTTGCCGTGTGTAGTGGTATTCCCCCTCTAGCCTCAAACTATGATATCTTGTGGTCCAACCTCAAAGAGAGGTATGAGGACAAACGTACCCTCGCTAGTGAGTATTTGAAAAATATTTAT
>NW_007382445.1:8622-9147 GCF_000475195.1 Diaphorina citri | reverse complement strand
TGGTATTTTGTTTCTTATGTTTTTTGGATTTTGATATTTGACTATTGTTTTTTTGTTTTTGTTGGGGCTTTGGTTTGTTGTTTTATGAGTTTCTATGTTTTTATGGTGATGTCTTGCGTGTTCTTTGTCGATGTTGTTTTTGTCATTCTGTATATCCCTTTTATCTTTGGTTCGGGTTTCATACATTTCCATAGCATATTCTAGGCTGCATGCTAAATTTACATTATCCCATACTTTGTTGTAATAATCTATTCCGTAATGTTCTTTGACAATTTCGTGTAAGTTGTATTTTTGTGTGTCTTTTTCATGAATGCTATCGTTGTTGTTATCTCTACTTGATGGTTGCTGATTTTGTTTTTTGTTGTTGGATGGTTTAGTGTGTGTTGTTGTTTCATCTACATGCAGTTTGGTTTTTTCGCCTTCTACATAGGGCTCGTCATAGTGTACCGAAAATTTTTCTCGTTGTTTAGATTTTTGCATGTGTAAGATAAGCAAATAGAGAAATGTTAGTTGGGGAAAAGAAGA
>NW_007382445.1:0-4467 GCF_000475195.1 Diaphorina citri | reverse complement strand
AGTGACTGTCATCTTAACATATGAATCATGTTGATTCGCGAAAAGAATTCGAAAGATTCGACCTAATGTCTGTAATATCTCACAACTATTGAGCAGATCAGGCAGATAATACCTTGAAACTTTTAACCGTAACCTAAAATGAGTCATGGAACATGCTTAATAATTGGATTTAACAATGTTTTGTTTATAGGTTAGGTCATTTTGCTTTAGCCCCGAACTAAACGCTATTTACTTATCAGAACTAGATATGAAAGACATGAAATGAGAGAACCCCTACCAGTACAATACCTAGACCTAGAGGTGCAATAAAAAGATCCAGCGTGAGGGGGTCTCGCGGATGTTATGATAAAGCATCTTTCTGACGACCTGGTCGTTGGTGTTGCTTGACAGTGGTAGTTGTGTGTGGCATATCTTGATGAGCTTCTAGATCTACAGTTAGAGAGGGACTCTGCTTAGGAGATGTTTGCTGAAGCACGTTTCTATCTCCATCACATTGGGCACAGGAAGTAGCGCCAGGGTCCACTGTAGATCCTACAGGGTGATTGCAACCTGTGATACTTTGAGAACATGCACTACTGTTGTGATTCTCTCCACAATAAGCAATAACTATTCTTTACCTTGTTGGATGGTCTTCAACGATGAAGTCTTCTATTATTGTCAAGTTTTCATTTACAGTCTCTGCTACAAGAGGAGAGTGCAGGAAAGTTAATCATTAACTTCTTTTACAACAAACTCGTAGAGAATCGTAGCTGACAAAAATTAATTACTATGATATTTTACACCAATGAAGCCGCACCTCTATATTTCTCTCTCTCTCGAAGTTGATCTCACTCAGGAACACACTTATAAACACTGTATATTCGCGATAATGGCAAACAACAGCCTGGATTTATGAGAAGCTTCTATACACAGAGTACGGTAAACTAGGCATGTGTACGTATCAACCGCACATCAATCCGGAACTCATTCTAGCTCAGAGAGACCTGCCCTGCACTCAGATAAAGCGTAATGTACTGGACACAACAACGAGCGGAAGCTCGTAAGTGAGTGTAGGGATGTTCACTATTATAGATTACTAGCGAGCGCTGTAATCAACAACTGGTCACTATCATTACTATGGCAGTCTCTCATGCGATATGTTCCAGCTTCAACAGGTAGCATTATGCTGTCATCTTTCATGTACCTTTTGAGTTCTACTTCAATATTCAACTTTCGAATTGTAATTGTTAATTTTTCTGTTGCTCTTTGTTAATATAGGGTATTGTAAGATCAGGCGGACGATAAAGCAGCTACATGGCCCTAGTCATATTTGTGTTTATAAAAATATAAGAAAGGTATATAATATATAAAGGTACATATTGATAGCAGAAGAATGCAATAGGAAAAAAATGGAAAAAAAAGAAAAAGAAAAGTCTCATCCCTAAGAGAGAGTCCATCCAAAAAATGGGAGAGAATAGTAGTGGTAGTGAGGAGAGAATCAAGAGCAGTTATGCATGGTACGAAAAGGAGAGTAAGATATTCATGAGTGAGATCAAGTTTATGAGGTTTTGCTCATCCGCTCCGATTCTTCCTCCGTCCCACATTCCCGTCTAGCTCCGCGAAGCTATATTGGTGCCTAATGTTTTGTAGTTTTTCTTTTAAACTTTGTTTTTAGATGTTTAATTTCTAGTGTTTTTGAGGTCTTCGGGTAAAGTCGTTATAGTATTTTTATTCCTTGATATTTTGGTGATTTTTTGGCCATATGTTGTCTTTTGTTTTTGTTTGTCTGATGTGATGTGTGCCTGCCTGGTGTTATGATTGTGTGTTTCGTTGTTATGAATGATGGATTCTTTTTGGCTATGTATGGTTGTGGTGACTTCTATGTAGTATAGGGCGTAGTATGTGAGTATCTTGTTTTTTTGGGAATATGTCTTTGCATGATGTTCTGGGTTGTATGTTATATATCTTCTGATGATTCTTTTTTGTATGATGAATATTCTTTTGTGTTCTGTTGTGTTTTCCCAAAGTATTATTCCGTATCGAAGATAACTTTCGCCAATGCATAGTAATATATGTTAGTAATGATTTATGGTTAAATGTTTTCTTCAGATAGTTTATTATGTAGCATAGTTGGTTGAGTTTTTTGCATATTTTTTCAATTTGTTCATTCCAGTTTAATTTGTGATCTATTTCTATGCCTAGGTATTTTACAGTGTATTTTCTTTCTATCGTTTGGTTGTGTGTTATGTTGATATCTTCTATGTTTTCTTTTCTTATGGTATATATTATATAGTTTGTTTTGCTGAGATTTGGTATCATTTTGTTTAGGTTATACACCAGTCCATGTATTCTTTAATTGTTTTTTCGGCCTTTTCTTTCAGTTCACTTTGGGTTTTTGCTGATATTGTTATGCTTGTGTCGTCTGCGTACATTACTATTCCCCTTCTGTTATTGCGTTTTACTATGTCCGTGTTGTGTAAGAGTGTCGGGCCCTATGTTTGTCCCTTGACTAACTCCATTTTGTGTTTGGTTTTTCAATGGAAAGATGTTCGTTTATTTTTGTTTTTACTTTTCTGTTTCTCTAGGAATGATTTGAGCCATTGGTTAGAGGGAGATTATTGATTCCATATTTTTCCAGTTTTTTTACTAGTCTATCATTGTCAACCACGTCAAAAGCTGCGCTGAGGTCAAAAAATATCGTCATAACTAGTTCTTTTTATCCATTTCAGAGATTATGTGTGTTATGAGTTGGTAACAGGCTGTTGTGGTTGAGTGTTTTTTCCTGAATCCGTGTTGTTGGTGGCATATTATGTTATTCTGCATTAGGTATTCATCGAGTCTGTCTGTGTACGCTTTTTGAAGGATTTTGCCGATGTTGGATGTTTTATAGAGGGGCCTATAGTTGTTGATATCATATTTGTTGTTGTATTTGTGTTTTGGTGTGATTTCAAATTGGTTCAGAATGTTTGGGTATATTCCTTGTGTGAAGGATTGGTTTGTTATGTTTGACAGTATGTTTGATATGGTTATGCTGTGTTGTTTTAGTATGCTTGTTGGTATGTCCCAAGTTGTTGTGCCTTGGTTTGGTGTTATTTTATTGATTATTTTTCTGATTTCTGCAGGTGTTGTTGATTCTAGTGTCATTTCTGTGTTGTTTGTCATATTTTGTATTTCTTCATTTGTGTTGACTTGTGCTATTTGTTTGTTTGAGATGTTTTTGATTTTTTCTTCGACACTATCTATGAAGAAGTCATTGAATATTTCTGCTAATTCTTTGTTGTCTTTAATGGTATGGTTGTTTATATGTATTTCAATGTCTTCTTTGTATTTCGTTTTCCCAGTTATTTCATTGAAACAGTCCCACATTGCTTTATTTCTGTGCTTATTGTCTCTTTTGTTGATTTTATTTTCAATGTAGATTTCTTTTTGTTTGGCTATGTCCTTTCTGTATACTTTTTTGAGTTCATTGTATTCTTTTCTTTTATCTTCTGTATTGTTCATTTGAAGATTGTAGTGCATTTTTTTTAGTCGATTCCCTTTCTCAATTATCTCAGGTGTTACCCATTCTTTTCTCTTATCGTGGGGTGTGATGTTTTTTTGAGTTTTAGGATATGCTGTGTTGTATATATTCATAATTTGTTCCATTAGTTTGTTGCATTTGGTGTTTATGTTTTCTGAGGTATTGAGTATTGTATCCCATTCTGTGTTGTTGAGTAGTTCTTGCATTTTCATGTGGTTGTTTTCATCTTTCAGGTTTCTATATGTGATGAGTTTTTTTCTGGATTTTTTATGTTTTATTGTGTTAGTGTTGCATTTTAGATAGGTTGCGTGGTGGTCGGAGGCATGATTGATCAGTACTCCTGCTTCAGTTTTTTCTATATTTGTTATGAAGTAGTCTAGCCCTGCTTTTTCTCTGGTTGCTGTGGTGATTGTATTTTTTAATTCATAGCTGTCTAGTAGGTCTTTTAGTTGTTTATGTTTTTCGTTGTTGGTTAGGTGGTCAACATTTAAGTCTCCACCTATAACTGTTTTGTTTATATCTGCTTTGTTTTTTTCTAGTAGATTGTTGAAGAGATCAAGAAAGTTGCTAAAGTTGCCATTTGGTGATCTATAAATGGAGAAAATTTGAGTTATTTCTTTGTTTTCTGTGATTCTAATCCCTGCCCATTCGAAGTCCAGCTCTTGATTTTTCGGGCCCTTCTTTATTTCCTTTATATTCTTGTCTTCAATTTTCTCACTAACATAAATTGCGGTTCCTCCATGTATTTTAGATGATCTTGAGAAGTGAGTGATAAGTTTGTAGCTTTTAATTTTTATATGATTTATTGTGTCCAGTAGTTGCCAGTGTTCTGTGAGGCATAGTATTTGTGGTTCTTCCTTTTTGAGAAAGTTTTCCAGAAGTGGAACTTTACCTTTGCTAGATAGACACTGTATGTTTTGGTGTATTATTTTGACGTTGTAATCATTGTGATTTGGTGTTTTATTGGT
>NW_007382444.1:4740-9147 GCF_000475195.1 Diaphorina citri | reverse complement strand
TTAAATATAATTTTGAACACAATGAAAAGCTATCGAAATTTTCCAAAATGAATGAGCTAGAAATAGGTACATGTATTGACTCTATGAAAAGTAAAACTAGTCCAGGACCTGACGGGATTTTAGTATCAACACTCAAATTACTAAAACCATTTATTTGCAAACCTCTTTGTCATTTGGTTAATTTAAGCTTTAATCAATCAGTTTTCCCAGAAATATTCAAAGAAGCCATAATTGTACCTATTTATAAACACAGTGGTAGTTCTGCTAATGTAACCAACTATAGGCCAATCTCCCTTACATCTAATATTGGAAAAATCTTTGAAAAATGTGCAAAAATTTATTTAGATAGTTATCTTGAAAAAAATAACATAATAAAAAGTAATCAATATGGTTTTAGGATGGGTATTGGCTCTGAAGATGCTATACTTTCTATGACGTCATATATATATGAAAATTTAAATAAATCAAAGAAAATTTTAATGTCAAGTTTAGACGTTTCTAAGGCCTTTGACTGTGTGAATTTGGACGTTTTAATCAATAAAGAAATGACAGATATTGGAATAACTGATAAAGCTCTTCAGTGGTTCAAAAGCTTTCTAATGAATAGAAAACAAAGGGTGAAATTAAATGGTACATTAAGTGACCCTATAATAACAGAAAATTTTTCAATAGCTCAAGGTACGACAAATTCACCGTGTTTGTACTCCATCTACACAAATAAAATACAATTAGTACCCATACAGCACAAAAGTTGGAAATCTATGTAATACCATTGTCAAAAGTAATTTCGTATTACAGAAGCAAGAAAAACAATATGTAATAGGTCTGGATAAATCCATAACATCTGTACTAAATCACTATTACTTGTGTATTTATATAAATCATGAGAATGTAGACTGTAATAAATTTGTCAATACAAAACTTGAAATACATCCAGCACTTCACAGCTTTTATGAACTTGGTAAAAATCAATGATGTTCAAAGATAGTGTGTAATAGAAATTTTAAATGCCAAAAAATACAGGTCCAGTTGTATTAAACAGGTTTAATAACCTAGTTTGAAATTAAGTCTTGTAATACACATGGAAAGAGATGGCAATTGCGCGGTAATGTTTTTATCCAACTGTATAACATTCCAAAAAAGTTCCATGTTTTTATTTTCAAGTCCTATTCAAATCGGAATAAAATCAAATTAGCGCATGCGCAATGAAACAAAATAAACAAAGAATTTCAAAGAAACAACAACTCAACGGTTCTTGTTCTTGATGAGCTTCCCTAGTTAATTTTGCAATTTTCCTGAATTTTGCCACTAAAGTTTAAGTAATGTTAATAAAAAAAGTTAATTGTGAATTAAAGATTTCAAATCTGTAATCTCTGTATTTCTGTTATACAATCAGTACAAAACAACACATTTCTACCAACACTTTTATGTAGTGGACTTCGTGTGGACTGTGGAGTGCATTCTTTTGCTGGCAATTGAACGGTAAGTCACTACTTTCTTTTTTTTTTTTACTACTAGATACCTACCTAATTTAACTTTTGACGCATAAACCCTTTTTAAACCAGCACAATCAGACTGAAGTGGGGAGTGATCTTAGGGGAAAAATTATGTAGGTAAGTACAAAATGTTAAATCAATGTCATTTTTTTATTCCTTTCAGTGGACAAACTCATCTCAATTGAGTTAGAACAAAATGAAATTCTTGAGAAACTGGATATGCTACAAAAAACAGTAAATCATCTCATGACAAGACGTGAAGCAGCATCTAGTTCTACAGAACTTCAAGACTTATTAAAGAAGTTGCCATTGAAAACCCCATTGGATTTTGAAATCTTTCAAGATAATCTAACTGACTCTGGCCAGAGAGCTTTGGTAAGGATTGAATATCATAAATTTTATCCAAAAGTATCACCATAAATAACTGAGGGGCTACAAAGGGACTAACTGCAGATATGTAGGTATCTAGTATTATATCTCTTAAAATAGGTACCAAAAATGAGCCTTTCTTTAATGCACACAGTTTTACTATTGTATTAAAGATAGCAAAACATATTGGTCTTGTACTTCAGGTGAATGATTTTGTATGGTACCTACACATAGGGATTTGCAAACAACCTGGTTTATGTTCTAGATATAAAGATATAGACTTTACATAATGGTCAAGAATAAGGCTGTTTTTTAAGACTGAAAAGTGACTATGAAATTCACTAAACTAGGCTATGGCGTCTTGTTTTTATTAATGCAAGTTACAGCAGCAATAATGCTGACTGTACTGTTTAGTCAGCAATTAGTGAGCTATTGTTCTTTCTTTTAGGAGTTGGGCTGAACGGGAGAGCCCGCAGTTTCAGTCTTGTTCCTACCATTGCATCGAGCATTTGGTAATCCTCGACGATTCAAGTTTATTTAATTAATTATTAATTATTTCTTTTATTATTTCTTTTTATTATAAAATATTGTTATTTTCTAATTATTAATTGCTGTTTTTAAATTGGGCTTTTTGATTAAAGAAAAACTAAATTTACTTTATAAAAATAAATAATTATAATTTTTGGTAAAATAAAATATTGTCTTTTTTAAAAACCCACCTACGATCTCCGTAGTGGTATTTTACATGGTCATTATGGGGGAAAAAATGAGGTAAATCATTTTATATATATAGAGCAAAATATCCGGGTTCGATTCCTGGCCTTCAGGACTAAAGTATGACAGAGCTCAAAAACAGCTTGGGACTCAGGAGGGTATACTCTTCATAAAGCCTATTACGTTCTGTTCTTATTTGAGAACTTATCAGTTAGATAGAGCTCTCAGTTGCTGGCCAAAATTTCGGCAGTTGTTTTAAAACTTTCCGAGATAGAAATTTGAGATGAGAAAACCTGCAATTTAGATTTTATTTTGGTTGTAAACGCCATACGCATTTATTTTATGTTATCTTCAGTTCTTCCCCGAGGCCCGTTTGCCGAGAATGCTTCTGGTTCGTCTGAAGCGGCCAGGCATTGTTCGTCTCAGCCAAACGCGGCGCTCCCTCTTCTACCACCGGGCCCTTCAAATCTTTCCCTTTATTCTGGTGCTAGCGATCTTCTCCACTCTCATGCTGATCTCAATACGACAGAGTCCACTGCAGACTTGGCGGTTTCCGATCAGCAATCAAGTTGGGACGGGGGGAATGCCGGGCGTGATGTACAAGTATCAGCAGCATTTGAAACACCGGAGTGATCAGCAGGTAAAGTTGTTATTGTAACGGCTTTAGCTAGAGCCGAAAGGTGATGACGAAATAGAGAAAATTTCTCTTTTATCAGCCATACATCAGGCATCAGGATGATGGTCTCTAGCCATGTTTAATAGCTCGTCCTGAACCGCAGTCAACCATCGTGAGGACTTGGGCTTGTTATTTTCAAGCAGAGAGAACCCTTTGAAACTATCAGGCTGGTTAGCAGAACCGTATCCAGGATTTTGTCGAGGGGGAGCCCGAGGGTCCAAAGACTAATGGTGGCCGGGCCCCCTCGACCCCAAATTTTCGGAGTTTGACGTACAATAAAAGAGAAAAATGAAGCTCGAGGGGGGGTGGTGAAAGGACGGCAGTGGAAGCGATTGTGTTTAAGCGTTTGGGGATTGGATTCACCACACAGTTGGGGAAGAATGGAAGATGTTCTCCTGAAGGGTTACCTACTCATGAACTTATGCACAGAGAGGAACTTCAGGGTATTGACTTCAGATAACAATAGGTAGGTGATTTTTATTCGCAAAATATAACTTGAAATGTCACAATAATGTCTTCTATAAAAATACTTAACACAATGTCTCTTTTAAGAGACAGTTGGACACTGATCCACACAATCACGTTTTATTAACTATGTGTTCTTACGTTTGTCCAGTTCAGGGTGGATTTACTTCTGCAGAGAGACGCCCCGAGTGTTGAGAAGGCTGCCCGTGAACTTCTCAGTAGTGTGGCAGAGTCCAACGTGAGTGATGGGAGTGATAATATCACCGACATCGCCACAAGTCCACTACCACCCTGTCATCTGAATCCTGACACTCTGTGTAAGTGTATGGTACACCAAGCTTCACATCTTGCTTCTTGTCTCGAAGTTTGAAAAAAGGGAACTTAAAAGCCCAAAACGAATCTTATCTGCTTAAGATAAAGTTCGCCCCGGGTGGGAATCTTATCCGCGACCTAGCGTTTACAGAATTAGGCCCACTAACCACTAACCCACTACGCTCCAAGCTAACTAGGTTGGCCCTCTTCCAACGTCAAATTGTTCTGTCACCAGCGGCGATAGCACGTTGCGTAGAATGCACCAGTTCCCCACGGATCACTGAAGTTAAGCAACGATGCGCGTGGTTAGTACCTGGATGTTGACCATCTGGGGAATCGCGTGCTGCTGGGTTCCCGGCTCCACTCAGGCTGGGT
>NW_007382444.1:0-1389 GCF_000475195.1 Diaphorina citri | reverse complement strand
TTTTTTTTTTTCTCTCTTTTTCTTGTGAATGAATACCTTGGCAAGTATAAATGATACACCTATACAGAATTTAAGGTTTCAATCTATAGAACAATGTACATTTATACAAGAAGCTGGTTTGGCAATCTTCCACCTAAACATTAGCAGTTTAAACGCAAACTTTGAAGAATTTGTAATTTTTCTTGATTCTTTTAAAGAGAAAATAGATATTATAGTTTTAACAGAATGCGGATTCAATCCAAATAAAAGGGATTTTACCTATAATATTAAAGATTTCAATGCTTTTTACTGCGAGAAAACCCTGAATAAAAATGGAGGAGTTGTGGTTTATGTAACAAAAAGAATAACTACATTAGAAAAATGTGAGATAAGGAATTTAAATAATTGCGAACATATAAAAGTAAAATGTTTAATAAATAATAAAACAGTTGAAATCATTGGACTATACAGATCGCCTTCTTTCAAAAATTTAACAAACTTCTTTGAGGAATTAAATTTAATTATAGATGATAATAACAATAATAATAGAAATCTCATCAAATTTTTAATTGGTGATATTAATATTAATTTAAAAGACGAATTTTCGGATAAAGTAAATGATTACCTTAATATTCTTACAACTAATAATTTTGTTTCATGCATAAATGATTATACAAGAGAACAGGGCAACTCCAAAACCTGTATTGATCATATTTTTTGTAAAGGTATTGAAACTGAATTTATTAAAACTTCTATAATAGAGACGTCTATTACAGATCATTTTTCACAATTTATTAAAATTCTTAATCAAAATGTTAAAAAAAGCATTTCGGAAAACTATAAAATAACAAAAACTAATGAAGAAACTCTCGTTGATTCTATTAGTAGAGAAAACTGGAATTCGATTTTAGAATCTAATGACACCAATGTTGGTTGTGAATTGTTTGTTAATTTATTAAAAAAACATATTGATGAAAATTCCACCGTAACTATTATTAAACATAAAATAACTCCCCTAAAGCCTTGGATAACTACAGCTATAGTTCGTTCAATTCGTTTTAGAGAAAAACTTGCAAGAAAAGTTAGGACAAACCCAGTTAATGTGGAATTAAAAACAAGATATATAAAATATAGAAATAAGTTAAAATTAATAATTAAAAAATCAAAGAACGAATACTTTAAAAATGAAATAAATGATAATACTGATAATCCTCATAAATTATGGAGTATATTAGATGAGTTTAAAAAAGCAAAGAAAAACAAAAAATCTGATATCCAAGTGATTGAAAATGTTTATAATAATAATATTAAAATAGATTGTAAAGCTCATAAAAAAGAAGGAGCTAATATATTTAATCAGCATTTTAGTACAGTAGGTAAAAATCTAAATCAGAACTACAATACAAATAA
>NW_007382443.1:6516-9148 GCF_000475195.1 Diaphorina citri | reverse complement strand
ATAGTTTGTACATTACATTCAACAAACTTATAGGTCGATAGCAATTTAAGTCCCTTTTATCCCCTTTTTTGAATAAGAGGCAGACCTTAGACACCCCCCAATCTTTAGGTACTACTTTATTTTCCAGGCAATGGTTGAATAAATTAGTCAGGATTTTCACAAGTTCTGCACCTCCATATTTAAGCATTTCTATTATTATACCATCTCTTCCCCCTGATTTGCCATTTTTCATCTTAGATAAAACTTTAGTTACTTCTGTCTCGTTAAAATTTTCAATTTTGTGACTACTGCTCTTTACCGTTATCTGATCTTGGTCTGAATATAAATCTTGATAAAACTCAGCTATTCTGTGCACAATATCTTCTTTATCAGTTAGTATTTCACCATATTTATCTTTTAAACTTATAATTTTTGTTTTTCCTATGCTTAGTTCCCCTTTGGCCTTCCTCAGGCTTTCATTCTTTTCCACTACTTTCTGCAGGAAGCAGTTATTGTAAGTTTGTATGTCCTGTTCCGCTAATTTTCTAATTAATTTGCTCAATTCTGCATACTCAATTTTGTCCCTAGGTCCTGTTCTCTTCATCTTCCTTCTTTTCTCAAGTAGGTTCAAAGTCCTGTCAGAAAGCTTTCTATGCCAACTTTTCTTCGTACATTTAAATTCTCCTGCAGTTTTCAGTAAAACTTTTTTCAGTTCCTTATAATCTTCCTCAAGTCCGTTTCCTATGTTGGAGCAAACAGATAATTTTTTCTCCAGTTCTTTACTGTATTTTTCCTGATTCACTTTTAGTGTCTCTCCTTCTATTTTCCTTACTTTAGCAAATTTTTGTCGCCTCAATTCCTTTTTCTGAAGACCAATTTTTGTTAAAATAGGGCGGTGATCACTCCCAATATTTGGTCTGTTGACAACTTCAAAATGTATTACAGATTTTTTATCCTTAGTTATTGTAAAATCAATCTCATTTTTCACTTTACCATTTGGACTTACCCATGTCCATTTATCCCCATTTGCATAGAAGCTGTTTATTACATACATTTCATTTTCACTGACAAATTCAAGAAATCTCTCTCCTCTATTGTTTCTGGTCCCGTAGCCGTAATCTCCCATTTCTCTCTCCCCATATTTTCGGAAACCAACTTTGCAATTCCAATCCCCAATAAGGTATGTTCTAGAATTCTCATATTTTTCATCCAATGTTTCTTGTAGTTTGCAATAGAACAGCTCTAGTTCATCATCCTGGCTATCTGTTGTTGGTGCATAAACCTGTATTATCCTCATGCAAATAACTCCCACTGAAATCAAAACCTGGACAATTCTATCGGTATTAGATTTGAGCATTTTTATGTTGTCTTTCCACTTCTTATTTATAAGGAATCCTGTACCTCTCAGCCCTTCTGTTTCACCTACAAAATAAAATACATTTCCACTTTTCAAATGGATACACTCTTCCCCTCCTCTTCTTACCTCAGCTAAACCCAAAACGTCCCATTCAACACCTTTTAGTTCCTCCTCCAAAGTTAATAATTTTGCTTCAGTTTTTAGAGTTTGCACATTGTAAGATAGAAGGGAGAAGCTTCCTATACTATTCTTATTCAGATTATTCTTAGATTTATTAAAATGATTATCTCCTACTGAAAATGTATTTCTTTTGTTTTGGTTTACATCAAATTTTGAAAACTTCTTCACATTCAAACATTGCCGCGTTGCCGGTACGTGGTCCTGTGGTTGCTATGCTGATGCATTTCCCTCTTCAGTGCCTTCGGCTTTCTTCTCTTCCTTATTTGGTATTGTTGCTGCATGTTGTGTTTCTTTTCCTTTGGGTTGACTTTGATTCTCCTTTGAATCCTTTGGGGTTAGTTTATCTACAATCTTGGCTACCTCAGGTCCCAGGTTTGGCCCTGCTGAACTTGACCTCTGTCTCGGCTCTAGGCTTGAATTGAAGAATTTACTTATTGTAGTCTGGCTTCTGATGGGGACTGCCTTTTTGGGTTTCCTGTTTTTTTGTCCAGTTGCCTCCGATGGGGATCTGCCTCTCTTTTTGTTACCTGTGTTCTTGAGTTCCTGCTGTGCTAGACCATCCTCCATTTCTATGTCGCTGTCTATGGTTTGCGTTGTTTGATCTCCTGTCCATAGTACACCGTCTACCCACAGCTCGTCTCGCTTTAGATGAACATTCTTCTTTCCTTCATTTTTCAACTGCTTCAATACCTTCTTCAGCTCTTTGCGCTTCTCCACTACTTCCTTGCTGTAGTCTTCATCAACATAGATATTTGTGTTGCTTAAGTTCTTTCTGTTTGCCAATATTTCTAGTTTCTTCCTGATAGTAGTAAATTTCACTAAAATAGGGCCGTCATCACGCTTCTTATCAAGTTTTATAATGGAATCAATGTCTTCATTTTTGCATGTAACTTTCATTTTATTTTGGAACAGATTGAATATTGCTGATTCTCTTTCCTTCCAACCCTGTAGAGATTAGTTCCTGTGATTTGTTGAACCGCCTTCCTGATTTCATCATCATTGCCGTTCATGTTTCTTGCGTACTGAAGAGGTTGATTGTTGCCGTCGCTAGCTCGGTAAATTTTGCACCGGCTCCAGTTGGTGAAGAGCCAAGTTACCTCTATCCTCAGATTTTTA
>NW_007382443.1:0-2913 GCF_000475195.1 Diaphorina citri | reverse complement strand
ATAAATTTATAAATTCATTAGTGTTGGATACATTTTTTTTATGAGAATTATTTCCGATAAAAATAAAATAAAATAAAAATAAAATAAATAAATAATAAAAGAATACTTATTAATATGCGCTATCTATTTCAACGGCACTACAGTCGAAAGTTATGCCATGAACATGACTGGTCTGGTTGTGATGTCTTACATAATCATCCTTTACTTATGTTTAACAATGGGCGTGACAAGCACGTGATTTCAAGGAGAACCCTTACTTTTATCTGGGTTCCAGTACTTTAACTTTTAAAAGATTTATAGCTAGTTGTTTAGCAAATAAATAATCTATGAGCCTCCAGTTCTAACACGGATGAGAACTTTTTCTGAAGTTCAAATATAGGGTTTCGTACTAGATCAGTCGACAACGACAAAGACGAGGAAGACTTCAATCTGTAGACTTTTAGATGACGTATATACCATATGGTATGACCTGTAATCTCGAACTACTCGATGTAAATCAATAATCTTCACCATAAATAGTCAATCAGATGTAAGAACTAAGTATTCGGTGGAATACTTGCGACAGTCAAAGACTTATACTATTTCACTCAAAGAACCTATACTTGCACTATACCATCGGAATTATAGAGCTATGCGCGATAGAAATATAGTGTATCGACTAGAAGAACCGAAGTTAGAAGCTATAGAGCGACAATCTAAGGGCCTCCAGTGATCCAAGCTTTGATTACCTCTGTCGAACCCAGACTTTGAACATAGTATAAATTCACGACTTTCGAAATTTTGTCTTGAAAATTTAATTTACAACCAGCCATGCTCTATTTTGAGAAGAGAGGCGACTCAGATATATATTGACACATTTATAGAGATAAGGTATTAAATAAATGTAGTTTTCAAAGTAATAGTCCACAATCTAATAATCGTTAATAGGCATAAGAATACGTTGGAGTATTATTTTCATATAAAAAAGACGTGACATCTGAGTGAATATATTTCCACAACCTACCAAGTGGTCAGCGTCGCTAGTCATACACTTGATACTTTACGACTTGACACTTCACTCAAAAACAAAGAATATTATCATGTTCTTAAATTAAAAAAGTGACCTTTACTAGCCCTTTGAATGGCGTTTTGCAAGTGGGTTTACTAGCAATAATGCCAGTAAAAAGTGAGCCTTTACAAGCCTTGAATGGTTGTTTTGAGATAGGGTACTACAATAATGCCATAAAAGTGATCCTTTACCAGCCCTTGAGATGATGTTTGAATGGGTGTCACTACGCAACTGACTACCGTAAAATAGAGCCCTTACTGGGGCTTCGAACTGAAGTTTTGGAGATTGGGGTTTCTATAAGTGGGATGACCACAAACAGTGAGTGCCTTATGGGTTCTGAGTGGTTTGGAATGGGTCCTTACTACAATGATACCGGATAACAGAAACACTGAAACACGCGATGCAAGTTGTAGTAGTAGACCTACGCATAGAAACAATGTTATTCCTTTTCAGCCTTTTTTTTTTTTTATTTTTTAACAAGAAAACTTTTGACACTGGTAGGCTGAAGGCCTCTAATGGGACTAGAACCTCTAGTTACTAGAGGTTCCAGTCCCATTAGGATTAATTTTCCAATTTTTGTTCCCTCCATCTCTTTTCTCTTCCACACTTTTTTTTTTTCATTTAACTCCCTTTTTTACTACATTCCTCCTCTGTTGCCTCCTATTACATTATTTGTCTCCCCTCCTCCCTAATTTTATTCCACAGATTTCTATCTTTTGCTACCTCTTTCCAATTTAACCCCGCCAAAATTTGGAACTCAGCCTGCCATTTTTTCCTAGGTCTACCCCTTCTCCTTTTTGACTTTAGCTCCCAGAATTGTATTTCCTTAGACCACCTATGGTCTTCTCTCCTCAAGATATGCCCTGCCCAGCCACATTTCAGATTCCACATTCTTTGTCCCACATCTTCTATTCTTGTTTTCTTTCTAATCCAGCTATTCCTTTTCCTGTCTTTCAGGGTAACTCCAAGTAATGCTCTTTCCATTCTTCTAACTACACACCTTAATTTTGAGATATAGGCTTTCTTAAAAACCCAGGTTTCGCAACCGTACAAAAGGGATGGCATTACACAAGATTGAAGTAGTTTAGTTTTAAAATTGATTTTAATATTTTTGCTTTTTAATAGATGTTTATATTTAGAGAATGAGCCCCATGCTAATTTGATTCTTCTAAAAATCTCAGGCCATTCATCTTTTTTAGAAATTAGGCTCCCCAGATAAATAAATTCATTTACCTCCTCTATATTTTCTTGTCCCACTCTAAAAGTTCCCTCCCTACTTTCCACGTTCAAGCACATTAGCTTTGTTTTTGATGGGTTTATCAAAAGACCTACTTTTTCCCCCTCTATTAGTAACTCACTCAGCATTTGTTTGAGGTCTTCTAATTTCTCGGCAAATAATACTATGTCGTCAGCAAAACGTAGATGATTTAACTTTTTATTGTTTATACTTATTCCCATACTGTCCCATTTTAAGTTTCTAAACACTTTCTCAAGAAGGGCATTAAAATATTTAGGAGAGCCTGGGTCCCCTTGCCGAACTCCCTTTTGTATTTGTACCATTATGTTCTCTATCTCCATTTTATTGTCCTTTGCAAGAATCTGAAGCATTTCCATATACTCCTCACCTATTCCTTGCTCACTTAATACTTCAAAAACAGCTGTAATCTTTGCCGAATCAAACGCTTTTAAGTAATCTACAAAGAGCATATAGAGTGGAGTACCAAACTCTTCAGATTTTCTAATCACTTCCCTAACTACAAATATATGGTCTGTGGTGGAAAATCCACTTCTAAACCCTGCCTGTTCCGGCGGCTGGTTTGAGTCTAGTATTGGTGTGAGCCTACCAACTAAGATTTTGGCAAATA
>NW_007382442.1:0-9148 GCF_000475195.1 Diaphorina citri | reverse complement strand
AGGTATGATAGTTATCACTTTGGTTGAGGTGGGGGTTGTGGAAGATTTTTGACTGTTCACAGGCAGTTTGACCAGTTGAACGGTTTTGGTGCCCCCGGTGGCTGAAGGGGGGAGTTGTATGATTTTCACACTGGATGTGGAAGTGACTGGCGTACTGGGGCCTGTTGTCTGAGCTGCGCTGTGAGCAGGATTAGGTACGAGGTGTTTGGTGATGAGCTCTTGTTTCAATTTGTCACCACCAGGAGCGCCACCAGGTCTGATCAGCTTGATTGTTTTTGTTTTGCTGCCTTGTCCCTGGGGCGTGCCATCTGTAAAATAAATGAACATAAAAATTGAGACAAATGTCATAATTAAATTTCAAGAAAAGGGTCTTAAATTCAAATATCGACCAACATTTGGGAAGTTCCTTCTTGATAACAAAATAGTAAATTCCTGTTGGAAAAAAACCCCCGGGACAGAAACTGGAGAGAGTGAAAACATCATTGAATAGCTTTCATTCTGCATCACCCTACCATAAGCCAAATTCATCTTTACCCTAGGACCCCTAGGTAATCACTTACCTACCTGCTGACTTCACCGGTTTGGTCAGTATAACCGGTTTCATCACCTGCTGATTCACTTTTACAAATCACTTACCTGCTGACTTAACCTGTTTGGTCAGTATAACCGGTTTCATAAGCTCCTTGATCCTGATGGGCTTTCATTATCTACTGATTCACTTACCTGCTGACTTAACCTGTTTGGTCAGTATAACCGGTTTCATAAGCTCCTTGATCCTGATGGGCTTTCATTATCTACTGATTCACTTACCTGCTGACTTAACCTGTTTGGTCAGTATAACCGGTTTCATAAGCTCCTTGATCCTGATGGGCTTTCATTATCTACTGATTCACTTACCTGCTGACTTAACCTGTTTGGTCAGTATAACCGGTTTCATAAGCTCCTTGATCGACTCCTGATTAGCTTTCATCAGCTGCTGATTCAACTTCTGGGAGGGGGTTTGTTTGGGTTTGGGCGCTGGGGATGGTTTGGCCCCCTGGCTGCCGGGTTTGACCTGGTTGTAGAACTGGGAGCTGGGTAGTTTGGAGGGAGCCATGACCTGGTAGGAAGGATTAGCTTGGATCCAGTGACGTACGGATGAAACGGTGGGAGCGTTCATACCTGAGTGGGAGAGAAATGTTTGAAAAATCTTTACTTATATATAAACTACTTCTTCGATCGTAGGTACTGTGAAGAAGTTGAACTGAATGGAGCAGTTGCATTTGGGTAAAAATATTAATAAAACGTTGATTCTAACGTAAAAAGTTGTGAAAACACCAAATGTGAGGAAAAAACTCCAGAAAATTGTCTTTCAAAGGTCGAAAATTAATTTTTTATTGGGCGTTCTTATGAAAAAGATCAACGGTCGTGACGTCAAGATATAAGAAATGAGCAGAAACGCTTCCCCACAAAACCTTTACACTAAGTCTTAGACTCGTGTGGCCTGTGTTATAGTATGGGCATCCCATAGTAGCGCATGTCGTAATGTCAAGAATCAAGATATGAGATTTACCGATGTTTTTTTTTTTAAATCTCAGTTGAAAGTCCCTCGAATGACCTACTGGTACATACGTTGAAAATCAACGTTAATAATTACATACCTGATAGGATTTTGCCTGTTTTCCGTTCAAACACAATGAGATGTGTGTCTTGCTTGTACGTGCCTATCCTAGCCAGGGACTCTGTCACGTGGGTTTGTATACAGGCATCACTACAGTACATACTGCCCTGTAGTGCATCCAGCTTGTTACATACTACACACATCACGCTGGCGGTATGGCTGAAACACCTGGATTTACTTGAAGAGCTCGATGACTTCTTACTGCCACTGCTACTGCTCTTACTACCACTACTTCCCGAGGACTTGGCATCTTTCTCCAGAGAACTCTTCAGTTCTGCTAGCAAGGATTGCTTCTTGGTTTTCTCTTCGGGAATGATGTTGGATTCAGAGTCCAGAGTGGGAATCGAAGACTTTTCCGATTCTATGATCTCTTCACCTGGAGAACGAAAAACACGAGAAAATTAGTTAGAAAGACGATGGTACGAAAAAGGACCTAATGAAATTGTGAAGAGTACCGTCTGTAGAGTATGAAATGAATGTAGAAACACACTACTATTACGTCACGTGAGCTCACATGACGTGATGTGGTGTGTTCCTACCTACCACCAGGACGGACTTTTTTTTCTCAAGGAGCAGTCTATTTCGTCACGTGTCCTGAACGAAATAATCTACAATATTATGGGAAAACTTTGAACTACATCTTTCTGTCTCCCCATGAGCTCACGTTACGTGATGATAGTGTGTTTTTGCTTTCTGCCTTTACACTTCAGTAGGTAATTACAGTCAAACCTCTTAAAAAATCGGAAGTAATAATAATAACAAAAAGTAAGTTTTATTAATATTTAACTTGTACTCAACTCAATAGTCGAATACATTACTCATAGGATTCTATGTAAAGAATAAAGATACCTATTTACTCATGATTACTTTTTTTTTTACTCACGGATACTTTTTTTCAGTAATCGAGTATTTCTTGTTGCGATCCGGATCGTACGGATATTGTGACGATCCGTAGTTTAATGAGTAAAGTATTCACTCGTATCCATCTCTACCTAGAAGTCGATACATTGATGTCATAAAGTCAGAAATAGAAAATAAAACGAGGAGAGTGGGATGACATTGAAAGAAACCGGAGATATGATGACAGAATATGGTGGAGACGTTTTGTAAATCGACCCATTCAGAAGATTGATGAAATGACTTACATATTTTTGAGAGGATCATGGGCAGGCTCGGGGCGGGGTTTTCTCGCAGTTGCCGACTTCTTATTGGGCGACCCAGACAGTCCCCCCTTGGTTGAAGTTACCCCTGCCTTGCTATTGGTTGATGAGACACCAGAGGGCGTGGCTTTAGTAACTGGAGTGCCCCCTGCTTCTCCGCCAGTCTTGAGTTTCTCCTTGCATGGGGGGCACCGCCACTCGATGCCACGCTCCTCCATTGAATTACCTGCGGGGGAGCAGAAAGGGAAGGAGGTTATTACTAAACTCAAAAGAAAATCTTTACCAGACAAAACAAATAAAAGAAAGACTTGTGTTGAAGAAATGATCTGGAGGAGGAGGGAAGAAACCCCAATTATGTGGGTTAGAATTCACAATTCATTAGTTACCTATGAAAATTAGAAATCAAGGTATAGTAATCGTGGAACGGCATTTTTTAAAAGCTTGACACAGTTAAAATATAATTTTCATTTGTTTAATTTCCGATATAACCTTTCATTTTATATGTACTTATATCAAGGAATCTGGTGTCGTATTAATTGAATTCACAATTCATTAGTTACCTATGAAAATTAGAAATCAAGGTATAGTAATCGTGGAACGGCATTTTTTAAAAGCTTGACACAGTTGAAATACATTTTTCATTTGTTTAATTTCCGATATACCCTTTCATTTTATATGTACTTATATCAAGGAATCTGGTGTCGTATTAATTTTCATCTGCTTGCCGCTCTCTAAGTTAGTGCTGAAATATGTTAACTTACCCATTGCTTTAGTGATGCCCACACACTTGCCATGGAACCAATTATCACATGAATCACAGCAAATCATAAATCTGAAAGTGAAAGAAGAAATAGATCACATGAATCACAGCATATCATAAATCTGAAAAGTGAAACAAGAAATAGGTAAGTAGGTACAAATTGCAATTTCCAATAGGCTATTAGCAGCTAAAACCTCATATCACATTTCCGAAAGACACAAAATGTCCTTGTGATGCCCACACACTTGCCATGGAACCAATTATCACATGAATCACAGCATATCATAAATCTGAAACAAGAAATAGGTAAGTAGGTACAAATTGCAATTTCCAATAGGATATCAGCAGCTAAAACCTCATATCATATTGCACATTTCCGAACGACACAAAATGTCCCTGTAGCCTGTAGGCAATGTAATTTAAATGAGTGGGGTTTTCCCGAACGACAAGTTTCCTTTTAAGTAAATATTATCAGGAAACCGGCCATCAGATTTATGTTAGTAATTATTATTAGTAAGTACACGGTGTTTCATACCGTTCCATGTTAATATTGTGTTAGCTATCTTACCTATTGTACTAATTATTCTTGCTATATCACTGACAGAGCTCGATACAGCTGGAGCCAGGGATGGACTAGGCATGTGGTCTAGGGATAGAGAGGAACAGGCGTGGTCTGTGAGAGAAGTGGGTAGAGAGCTGGTCAGATGTTCGGCCAGGACGGAAGAGTCCATGCCTATGGTGGGCTCGATGAGGTCTACATTGATGTCCTCGGTGGCGTGAGATACCTGCAATGAGAAAGGAATTGAGAATTCAGTCCTTGTTTTATCCATGCTTAAATTGCCTACATGAAAGGGGAAGAAAATTGGGTATTAATAAAATATATTTTGGGTCTTTACAGGTAAAAATATTGACATACAGCCGAACCTGACCTGTCTAATTGGGAATTCAAGGGACCGGCCGTTTTTTCCCATCCATCCAGATTTCACAATTGCAAAAGTTTTTCCCACTTACAAATGAAGGCCCACGATTTATTCCCCGTTTATATAGGTTTCCCTTTTAGACAGGTTTGACTGTAGTTTGAAATATGGGCTTGATATATTAATTTACCTTTTGTTCTCATTGGATTTATATTGAAGATGGTTTAAAAATAAAAACTTCAACAACGGAGATCCTATCGTCCCGAAATCGAAAAGAGCAGTACAGGATGGGATAAGGATAAAGTTCGCCCCACGTGAGAATCAAACTCGCGACCTAGCGATAACAAGGCAGGTGTGCTAACCTCCAATCTAACTAGGCTGGCTTTTATGGATTTGAGTTATGAAGATCCAATTGCATTATAAGGTAATCCTATTGTATTAAATAGGGTAATTACCTCAGGCAAAGAAGTGACAGGCTCCAAATGTACCGAGGGGGTGGGGTCAATGGAAGGTTTGGTGGTATCAGGGGAAGGTTTAGACACGGGAACAGAGGGCAGGATGAATCGTGGAGGTGCCGGGGGCGTAACTACGGGGGTCGGAGGGGGTTGCTTGATGGGAGAATCGAACAGTTTGCCCTGCGTCCCCACACCACTGGTCAGGTTGAAGTCCTGAGGGAACAAAGAGGAAATGGCATTCTATTAGGAATGTATTCTTTAAACGTATGACATTGCACAGGATTTTTAAAATGAGTAGAGTTAAAGCGCCAAAAACCTTGTAGGCTGTTACTGTTGACGTCACACCGGGTCTCTGCAGAATAGTGGGACCTCCAGCTCTGGTAGAACCTGGAGGTTCTTGCTGTGAACCAAACAAGCGAGGAGATTAGAGAACGAAGACGTGAACAAATCTGATTAAAACCAGTGAACTTTAAGGTACATTTTTGTACACAAAAAGCCCAAATTGGCTGAGGTGTAAGGCAACCCTAACCTTGAGGGAAAATGCTGTTCACATACGAATACACTTTGCCAGCCTAGTTAGCTTGGTTGGTAGCCCATCTACCTTGTAACCGCTAGGCCGTGGGTTCGATTCCTGCCTGGGGCGGATTTTATCCTGAACGGATAATGTTCGTTCTCGGAACAGCTGGCTTTCTCCTATCTTGTCTTACTTCTTCCTTTGCTTGCAGGACGATAAGACCTTAGCATTAACAGTTCCCTATATCAAACCTGTTAAAAAAAAAAAAAAAAAAAAAAAAAAAAAACCTTAACATTAAAAGTTCCCCATAAAAAAACCTTTAAAAAAAAAAAAAAAAAAAAAAAACTGAAAATGGGCAAGTGTGACATTATTTTTTGGCAACTTACCTTCTGCAGAACAAGTTGTGAGCTATTGCCTGGACTTTGAACCAGTCGGAACTGAGTGCCCAGTGTGGTTTGTCTCAGCACTTTCTTCTGTTCCTGGCCTGATCCAGTATCTGAAACATTAGGATGAATTGAAAGATTTTATCAAGAATGGTCTCAGTCTGAAGATAAAAAGCGAGTTTTGAGTGGTCTAAGTCTAAAGATAAAAATCGACTTGAAGACCCCAGATCTCCTTGGGTTATATTGCTAGAGCTGATGGGAAATTAATATGTAGGTAATGAGAAAATTACTTACTCTCTTGCACAAGCTTGACATTCTGAGTTTTAACAGCAAACGTTCTGGGCCCAGTTTGAGCTGCTGGTTTTGATGTTGCCTGGAAATAAAGAAAATTAAATGAATAAAATTGAAATATTTAGTGTATTAAATTAAATTTAGATACCTGTACCATAAAATCAAAAACAAACCTACCCATCCAGTCCTCAAAAACCATGTCAACAGCAGAGCAAAATACTGAGATAACACAAGGTGACCCAAAGAATCAACTACAAGACTTTGAAACAAACCTAAATCCAACTCAACCAAAACTATCGCCTATATTTTTTCTGAAAAATAACAGGGAGAAAACTTACGGGTGTAGTGGTAGAGGGAGCTTTGTTAGCCGAGTAACAGTGGTCAAAATGAATGTTCTGTGTGATATGTGTGCCCTCAGCAATGTGAGTTTCTCCTTCCTTGTTTAGCATGTCTGTTGGAAGAAAAAAATCAAAATACATAAAAACAACCAATAGGTATCTAGGTGGGCTTGTGGTGTAGATAACCCAAAACCTAGGCAAGGGTTTAAAGACACTTTAACATAAAGCAAGCCTCTTTCAAAATAAAGTACCCTTTACAATAGGTACAATGAATTGAAATAAGTGTCTTGGGGAGGGTTTTTTAGCCCTATACTTAGCCTCCGTGTTAATAGATAGTGTTGTATTTGACAATGCATGAGTATTTGCACCTTACTTGAGAGCTGTAAACATACCTAACATGGCAGCCACATTTTCTCCCAGAATCTGACGTCCCTTCTTCAAAGCCATACAATGATTGGGACCTCTCTACAGCCTAGATTCATCACTTGGTACAAGTCTTGCTTATCAGCAATTCAGCACCAATAAATTCCAAGTCCTGTCCCCATATCCTCCTAACATCTGTTGTGTGTCAGACCAGCAGAATTCTACCTGTATTTAACCACTCATATAGTACACAATTTTCACAATTTTTAGATGGTAAGTTGAATACGTACCTAACTAGTGTAAAAGAAGGAAGACTAAAAAAAAAACAAGGAAATGTAACTGCTAAGGTCTTATCACCCAAAAATGAAAAGAGAAGGAAGACAGGATAGGAAAAAGCCAGCCGTTCCAAGAACAAACATTATCCCATCAGGATTAAATCTGCCCTGGGTTGGGATTGAACCCATAACCTAGTGCTTACAAGGCAAATGTGCTACTAACTAGGCTGGCAGGCACACATTTACTAACTTTCCGATTTCCATGTAGGCATGGATGTAAGAGAAAGTGTCTTGAAGTAGGTACCTACCTTTGTTTTTTTTTTTTTTTTTTCCAAGTTGTTTAAAAAGGTACCTAGGTAAATCCATCTGACTTTTTACGAGAGTAGAACATGACCAAACATCCATAACACAATCCGTCAATTATTTTCCAGATGATGTGAAAGGAAGTGTAGCACCTCAAGGTTTGAGACGTCTCTATGTTTTTGGTTTAGCTGAACATGGTGCATTAGGATATACAACTCAAGTTGGTAACAAGAGAAGACGGCAACTTCCACACAAATACTTCAAAAATCCCATTAGACTTCATTTTGGTCATTACTACAGGGTATGTTTGTTTGGAGAAAAATGCAACAAGTTGGGAAATCTATTAATGTGGCCAAGGATTAATAGAGACAAAACCTCTTGAGTCTAAAGAACCTAAGTGATGTAAAATAAAATAAAAAAATGGCTGTATGCAGGATTTTGTGAAGGAGGGAGGTAGTGGATGCTCGAAATTTTTGGAGTCTGGCCTGCAGTAAAGGAGAAAAATTAGGTTCAAGGAGGGAAGGCCCAAGCCCCCTTGAAACACTTTGCACCATTATTTGCCTAGAGTTGGTCACATTCTACTCAAGACAATACTATCATACATAGTAACATTAGGTAGTGGATGCTCGAAATTTTTGGAGTCTGGCCTGCAGTAAAGGAGAAAAATTAGGTTCAAGGAGGGAAGGCCCAAGCCCCCTTGAACAACTTTGCACCATTATTTGCCTAGAGTTGGTCACATTCTACTCAAGACAATACTATCATACATAGTAACATTACTATGTAGGTATTCAGGATAATTATGAGCTCATTTTAAAGGTAATACAACAGTACAGTATAAAATTTTATTAGAAAGAATAATTAATAGACTCTTAAGTCAAAGGGTCATAGTAGAAGGAAAGTCAGAAAGATCTTTAATAAGGGGGGGTTCCAAAATAAGAGCCCGGTTTTTTTCCCCCCCGGAGCACATTTTTTACATCCATGCTAAGGTAGAAACAAAAAAGTTTGGTCAGAAAATTTCCGGAAATTGTGTATGTAGGTACTCCATTTTTTAGCACTTGCAGATCTTCAAATTTAATTGAGTCACCAACTCTGTACTACATCATCAAACCTTCCAATACAAAGACCTTTGAAAATTTTCAGAAAATAACCGGTACACTGACAATTAAAGAAAAGTGTCTCCTGATTGGTTCAAAGCTTTTCACACCTGTGAGATCAATTTTTTTTTCTTTGAACAAGGTTTACCTTTTTTGAGAGAGAAATATGACTTACTTTTGGTCACCGCATGAGATCTGACTAGGGTGGGCTTCTTGTCCGTGGCCACTGTAGAAATGGCTTCAATAGCTTTCACCATTTCTTCTTCTACATTACCTCCAGTACTCGATGTTACTGTTGACGTCACACCGGGTCTCTGCAGAATAGTGGGACCTCCAGCTCTGGTAGAACCTGGAGGTTCTTGCTGTGAACCAAACAGGCGAGGAGATTAGAGAACGAAGACGTGAACCTGATTAAAACCAGTGAACTTTAAGGTACATTTTTGTACACAAAAAGCCCAAATTGGCTGAGGTGTAAGGCAACTCTAACCTTGAGGGAAAATGCTGTTCGAATACGAAGGTACACTTTGCCAGCCTAGTTAGCTTGGTTGGTAGCCCGTCTACCTTGTAACCGCCGTGGGTTCGATTCCTGCCTGGGGCGGATTTTATCCTGAACGGATAATGTTCGTTCTCGGAAC
>NW_007382441.1:18832-19668 GCF_000475195.1 Diaphorina citri | reverse complement strand
CCCAAGCAATCTCAAAATTATAGACCCATAACATGTTTGTTGACAATATATAAAATTTTCACATCCATCATCAAGAGTAAAGTTTATCAACATGTCATAGATAACAACATTTTGGCTTGGGAACAAAAAGGCTGCATTTCAAAGTCTTTCGGCAGTAAAGAACAAATCGTCATTGATTCATTTGTAGTCAATCAGGCCCGAATTAAGAAAAGAAATTTGAGCAATTGCTATATTGATTATGCCAAGGCGTATGACAGTATTCCTCACTCATGGTTACTGGAAGTATTGAAAATATATAAGATAAATGACAACATTATCAATACCTTGGCAAAACTCATGACCAATTGGAAGACAAAAATTCATCTAAATGATATTGTAACTGATGAGATCCTATTCAAACGTGGGCTATATCAAGGCGACTCATACTCATCCCTGTGGTTTTGTCTTTCCATTAATCCTTTGTCAACCATCCTGAACACAATGTCAACTGGATATAAACTTGATGGAATGAACTTCACACATTTGTTGTATATGGATGACTTGAAACTTTTTGCTTCATCTGCTATAAACCTACAAAAGATGATCAATATTGTCCATGATTTCAGTACAGATATTCAAATGAGTTTTGGTCTTGACAAATGCAAAATCATCAACATGATAAAAGGAAAAGTTCATGTTGACCAAAGTGAACAAATGCACCAATCACCTAAAATAGATCAAATGGAAGACACTGAAATATACAGATACTTGGGAATCAATCAAAACATTAAGATAGACCATACCAAATTGAAAGATGACTTCATGGAAATATACAATAAAAGACTGGAAACAGTGTT
>NW_007382441.1:9665-14125 GCF_000475195.1 Diaphorina citri | reverse complement strand
TTTTCTATCACATACCTTCTTATCTGCGTTTCCTATCATCATTCATGCATCTACCTCCTAACTACATGGTTACTCAATTTTCCTTGTTTCTCATTCCGACAAACGTTATTTATTCGTGTCCGATTTATTACCATAGCTACTTTGTAGTCTGGACATGTTATACTTCAAAATAATACTGATTATGAATTTTGCGCAAATTTGCCAAAGAAGCGACATAACTCCTTGTAATGAGGAATTCGTGTGTATTCGAGACCCATCCTGACACGAATTGGTTTACCAATAACTATTAAGCACACAACTAAAGACCCTTCTTGAATCCTATGGTGACTGACCTTGATAAGTGTAGAGAATTATTTCCTGATGTTTAACAGAGATTCCGTTCCCTGCACTCTGTTAATAACAGTAACTAGCGTCTGGAGTCTGTTTGTCTATGCATGCTGTGGCGGTTTATGGAGGACTCGGAGTAGTTACTACCATTCAACTTTCATAACGGATCAATCCTACTATGCTATCACCGGTTGCAGGGCTGATTTGATGACTCTTCGATCATTCATTGATTTAGCTATTTGTTTTGATAAATGCTTGTTTTTTTCGGCGCATTTCGATTTTTTAATAATAGTGCTCCAAGCCAATGTGTAAGTTATCGTTATTAGCCATGTGATACCGAGGGTGGGGATGATAAAGCGCCAAATCTAAAATCCACTTCTGGCAACATGTAGGATACGTTTAAATTCAGTTTAAGTGTTAGATAAGATTAACCCCGACCTTTAGGGATATTATCCCTTCACCTAGCCTCAGGGTGGCTTTTTGATGTGTAACGATAACTTAAGTTAAACCCTTGATCAAGCATATGATGTTTTTACATCAGACCCCTCGTGATGTTTTTACAACCGTGCCTGAAATGAAAGCTTTGTTTGTTCCGCATTGAACAATATTCTAATTATGTTTCAAATCTCTGGTGCAGTGGGATTGTGTATACCTATAAGCAGCGGAAGGGAGCAGATCAACACACAATGTTTATTGTTATACAATTTAAACTATTACTAGGAGTTCCTCCAGCTCAGAAGTCCACATAAGGTGGAGATAACCTTTTTCGCTGAAAGAAAAGAATGCAGAAATCATAAAAACAATTAAATCGTATACGCCTTAGCGATATGTGTGCGATGTTCCTTAGATCTAATCGAATGATATGAGAGCATATAGGGAGGAACCTAGGACCTACCATAAGGACATAATATGGGATAGGAGAATAGTGAACAAGGTAACGTATTGTGGATAGTGCTCTTACCTAGACACTAAAACCGTATTCTACAGGTATAGGGACGTGAAATGTATCTGTTATAGTTCACTCGTATTGAGGAATAACTATACTATCGATTATGGTTAAGGTGTAAGTCTGTATAATAAATAATAAATAAACAATAATAATAATAATAATAATAAAATAATAATAATAATAATAATAATATAATAATATAATAATAATAATAATAATAATAAAATAATAATAATAATAATAATAATATATAATAATAATAATAATAATATAAAATAATAATAATAATAATAATAATACATAATAATAATAATTAATAATAATAATAATAATAATACATAATAATAATAATATAATAATAATAATAATAATATAATAATAATAATAATAATAATAATAATAATAATAATAATAATAATAATAATAATAATAATAAATAAACTTTCAGCCACGAATTTGGATTGCTTTAGACGAAATATTTCCATCTGAAAATTTTATTAAAATTTCGTATTCTAAAGTTCAAAATTACGAGTGGAATACGTTACATCCAGTTCATCCACTCAATTCTAATGACAAAGAATTAAACTTCTGTATTCAACAATGAGTCAACAACCTGGTCCTTCAAATCTTAACCATTATGATCTCAGACATAGACCTCAAAATCGAGACTCAAGATATTGGAGACCTCGTTATACAATATCCTCATCCTCTGATATGTCATCTTCATCAGAGTCTATCTACGACCCCAGTGATGGTGTCAATGTAGAGTGTACCAATGTGGCTGAAATGAACAATACCGTCAGGTCTAGGCGGGTTAATGATAGACACGGTGTACATTTAGGCAGAGGGTGTACACTGCCCACTCAACAATCTCCCTCCAATTCTCAAAATAACATTGGAAGTACTCAAATCTCCGAGAACAGTTTACTTTCCCAAAATCGGGATGTCACTGATTCTACCTCAAACCAAAGGAGACAGCGTATAAAATGGACTCAAGAAATGAACGAACATGTAATGCGCTGCTATTTTCTTGTAAATCATAACCAAGATAGTAATGTGTACGGATGGAGAAATAAACTCTTTACTGAGTTTATGAAGAAGTACCCGAATCTGAATGTAAATGAGGGTAATTTAGCCGATAGAAAATATCAAATTGTGAAGAAAAAATATGTCAATGAACTAACCCTTGATAAGATAAGGAGAGAAGTTGGCAACATTATTCATACGCATGAAAACTATCAAAGTAATGAAAATGAATCAATGACCGTTGATAATGTACAATGTGACGGCATTCCTGATGATACCATAGAAAATAATCAGAATGTTGAACCAAACATCACTATCCCTACTCACGAAATGTTATACATTGATCAAATGAGACCCATGTTTGAATACAATATTGAAACATATTCCAATACTTTACCCGAATATAGACCAAAAATTCCATGCTTGCCTAGAAGACTGAACAAAAAGCATTACCAGTACTTGAATGTAGCAAACGAGCTCATCTCACAAAGAATGATGGAAGCAACTCATAAAACGTTACCATACTTATTATTCATTGTCTATTGTGCTGCAATTACCGTCATCCAAAATTGTGGAATAAAGATAACTGAGGGAAATCCGTCCCGAAGATCTGAACCAAGGAATAGATCCAATGAGCCAACTTGGAAGATCAACATTACCAAACGAATAAAGCTGTTGAGAAAGGATATTGGAAAGTTAACTTCCTTTATGCAAGGAAATAGAAGATGGGGCTTCATTAAGTATGAGATCAAACCAATATTGAGACGTTATCACATCAGATACAATGACCAATCATTAGAGAATAATATAAAAAACCAACTTGAGACATTAAAACAAAAAATCAAAGCCCTTGGAAGCCGTATATCCAGATATCATGAAACAAATAAGCGAAAAGAAGACAACAAAGCTTTCATGAAAAACGAGAAAAAATTCTATGAGAACCTTTCAACCAAGGGACATTCAATTCAGTCAAAAGAAATCCCTGATAAAGACAATATTGAACAATATTGGTCATCCATCTGGTCAAATAACATATGTCATAATCAAAATGCTCCTTGGTTCAACTTAATAAAAAAACAAGCTGAAAACATCAATCCTATGCCAGACATACATATCACGTTGGATGACGTAACATCTACCATTAAAAGAACGATCAATTGGAAGTCAGGAGGCATAGATCACATTCAAAACTTCTGGTGGAAATATTTTCCCTCAACACACATCTATCTGATGCAATTCTTCAATGAATTCATTGAAAATCCTGACACTATACCTGAAATTCTCACCAAGGGAAAAACCGTCCTCGTATTCAAAAAAGGTGACCCCAAGCAATCTCAAAATTATAGACCCATAACATGTTTGTTGACAATATATAAAATTTTCACATCCATCATCAAGAGTAAAGTTTATCAACATGTCATAGATAACAACATTTTGGCTTGGGAACAAAAAGGCTGCATTTCAAAGTCTTTCGGCAGTAAAGAACAAATCGTCATTGATTCATTTGTAGTCAATCAGGCCCGAATTAAGAAAAGAAATTTGAGCAATTGCTATATTGATTATGCCAAGGCGTATGACAGTTTCCTCACTCATGGTTACTGGAAGTATTGAAAATATATAAGATAAATGACAACATTATCAATACCTTGGCAAAACTCATGACCAATTGGAAGACAAAAATTCATCTAAATGATATTGTAACTGATGAGATCCTATTCAAACGTGGGCTATATCAAGGCGACTCATACTCATCCCTGTGGTTTTGTCTTTCCATTAATCCTTTGTCAACCATCCTGAACACAATGTCAACTGGATATAAACTTGATGGAATGAACTTCACACATTTGTTGTATATGGATGACTTGAAACTTTTTGCTTCATCTGCTATAAACCTACAAAAGATGATCAATATTGTCCATGATTTCAGTACAGATATTCAAATGAGTTTTGGTCTTGACAAATGCAAAATCATCAACATGATAAAAGGAAAAGTTCATGTTGACCAAAGTGAACAAATGCACCAATCACCTAAAATAGATCAAATGGAAGACACTGAAATATACAGATACTTGGGAATCAATCAAAACATTAAGATAGACCATACCAAATTGAAAGATGACTTCATGGAAATATACAATAAAAGACTGGAAACAGTGTT
>NW_007382441.1:0-5487 GCF_000475195.1 Diaphorina citri | reverse complement strand
TTCTTTCCCTTCCTCACCAACAACAACAACATCGCCGAAATCGAACGCGGCTTACGCGCTATCGTCTTTATTTTCTTCTCTACAGAAACGAACATAGACGATATGTGGCCCCACTACCGAGATCGGATCGGTGACAATATTAACCCGAGCGAGCAGGACTTGGCGGTCAGGTTGGTAGCACTCCTGGAACATTATGAACCAGAATTTTCCGTTCTCTTGGGAAACTCCTGACGGTCGAACGATCCGATCAATCCAATCCGACAAGAGGAGGACAAATATCAGGGTGTCGGTCTGGATCAGATGAGAGACAAATTGCAGGGATGTCTGTCTTCTCAATTTTTGTCACCGCTCAGCCCAACGTTTGGCTGTTCAGGGTGGGCTGGGGGGGGAGGTTACGGACAATTGTCTGCTAGTTACTATTCGATTCTCTTCAACCACTTGACTCGCTTTATAGCTCTTGAATGTTTTGTATACGACTTGTTTCTCTTCTGTGAAGTTTGTCTTTCAAGGCTGATACTTGATTCGTATCTTTTATTTTAGACATAGGTTGTAGTTCCATTCTTTGCCTACATAGTTGTAGTTCCATTGCTTTTACCATTGACGTAACTTGTCTTTCAGTTGTTAGTTTCACATTCTTTTGACATTAGTTTGTAGATCCATTCCTTTAACAAGTGTAGTTCATTCTTTAACATAGTTGTAGTTCATACTTAGACAAAGTTTATCTTCTCCTTCTTTTCTTCTTCTCCCCCTTCTTCTTCTTTTCTTTTAGAAGATTGATAGAGGGAATGTATGACAACGAAAGTCTTAATCGTCTCGAATCAAAGAGAGAAGAAGATAGGATAATGACAAAAGCCAGCCGTTCCTAGAACGAACCTATCTGTTTAGTATATTATAAAGATCGCCCCTGGGTGGAATTAATCCCCGGGTGACCTGTGTCCTAAGCACTTCCCATTCCCTAAATCCCTTCCATTTGGAGGTAGGAAGGTAGCTCCCATGGCGTAGTGGTCACTCCAAGACCGCTCCGCCCTTGCACGCGGGAGACCCGGGTTTCGATTCCCGCGGGGTCAAAAAACTTTTGTATCCATCGCAAATGATTGAGTCCGTTGACTGGCCGTTACGGGGCCTACTCAGCCTTCGCGTGAGGAAAATGACGTAGCCATGAATATACAATTCGCCGCATAGCGACCGGTGGCCAGCATGGTAGGTAAACAGCTGCATTTTAGGATTATGTGATTGTATTGGGAAAACTCCTACAATGCTTGCAGAGTGAGCACCAAAGTTGTGACAAATAACACAAACATGCATTAGAAAACAAAAAAAAAAAAAATACATTAACATTTTTTTACATCAGTTTCGGACTCCCCCCCCCCCGACCCCTGTGTTCGTGTCTGCATAACCTTTAAACTACCCTTTATCCCCCCGAGTATTACGTGTTGCATACTCCAGCGCTTCTTCGCCCTTCTCCACATTTTCTAGTCGGTCCTCTGGTAACATCAATTTCGACTTTCCTCGAAACTTCCTCGTCAGACCCGTCAGCTTGCCAACTCCCGCCCTGTTTAGTGATGCTTCATAATCGATATCTGTAAATCAATCCGTAATCGTATTCGATTATACAAAAATAATCGTAATCGTATTCGATTACTCAAAAAAATAATCGAAAAGAGTAATCGATTATGAAAAATAAATCGACCAATAAAAAAAAAAAAAAAAAAACATTTTTTACGAGCTTCATCTGTTCAACATTTATGTTTTCAATCCACTCTTCCCAGCTTCTTTGCGAGAATCTTTGCAGCGGATATTTTTGGAACTAATGGAACAACAACTTTTCTACTCGCTAAACCGGTGCGTCTGGTTAGCTGGTGCAGTGACCAGTGACCGCGTAGTTTTTTTACTCCTGGTCACTATGATGACCGTCAATCCATAATATACTTATGCAGTGGATTTCACCAGGACGACATCTTTCCAGGCTCACACAGCCAGTAAGCTTAACAGCCTAGTGAAATTCCATACTAATTAAAGGAACTTCTAAATCGATTGATCCTAGTATTAATCAGGAGTTCTAATGACCAGAATATCATCTCTGCTGCAATCCAACATAGGAAGCGTGTTGTTCTTCCATAGTGTAGGTGAAACAACAGGTTCTTTTTGGTTGCTGCTGAAAACTCGAATAATCGGATTACTTACAATGGAACAACAACTCCGTCAATCCGACCAAGTTCGAACTCGATTATGAAATGAATAATGTCGCTAGTTGCGATTATGAACATACAGTGCTGGATTACTGGTGTATAAACGCGTTTCACCAGCAAGGTACTTAAGCTGTAGCATCCATCTGCATAATCAGTGTGGTTATAACCTGTAGACTTGTGTTGGACCAGATTTCTCAGCGTGACCTCAGAATGTAGCATCTTGAACGCACGCCCGGTGTGCGCCGTCCTGGGACGATCAGGAGAAGATTTGTTAGATTCGAAAGAGAATCCATGATTTGCACAAACGAATAATCCGAACTGAGGAATAGAGATACTGAGTTGCATAATAAGCAGCGACCCAGAATCTCTTTCCCCGAACGTCTGTACGTCATAAGTCGTAACGCTTTGAGGAAGTTTCACGCTATCTATAGAACCTGAAATGCCATACTTCAGGAAAAACATATTTGAGAGCTCAGGTTTGATCTTCAACATATGGAGACTGAAATGTTAACTTCGCAAGACTAAACTAAGTCCTTATAATCTGCATAGTTTTAATAACTTTATCATAATAGTAAACGATATAAATCTTCTTAGTAATAATAATAATAATAATAATATATAATATCATAAAATATAATAAATAAATAATAATAAAATAATAATAATAATAATAATAATAATAATAATAATAATAATAAATAAACTTTCAGCCACGAATTTGGATTGCTTTAGACGAAATATTTCCATCTGAAAATTTTATTAAAATTTCGTATTCTAAAGTTCAAAATTACGAGTGGAATACGTTACATCCAGTTCATCCACTCAATTCTAATGACAAAGAATTAAACTTCTGTATTCAACAATGAGTCAACAACCTGGTCCTTCAAATCTTAACCATTATGATCTCAGACATAGACCTCAAAATCGAGACTCAAGATATTGGAGACCTCGTTATACAATATCCTCATCCTCTGATATGTCATCTTCATCAGAGTCTATCTACGACCCCAGTGATGGTGTCAATGTAGAGTGTACCAATGTGGCTGAAATGAACAATACCGTCAGGTCTAGGCGGGTTAATGATAGACACGGTGTACATTTAGGCAGAGGGTGTACACTGCCCACTCAACAATCTCCCTCCAATTCTCAAAATAACATTGGAAGTACTCAAATCTCCGAGAACAGTTTACTTTCCCAAAATCGGGATGTCACTGATTCTACCTCAAACCAAAGGAGACAGCGTATAAAATGGACTCAAGAAATGAACGAACATGTAATGCGCTGCTATTTTCTTGTAAATCATAACCAAGATAGTAATGTGTACGGATGGAGAAATAAACTCTTTACTGAGTTTATGAAGAAGTACCCGAATCTGAATGTAAATGAGGGTAATTTAGCCGATAGAAAATATCAAATTGTGAAGAAAAAATATGTCAATGAACTAACCCTTGATAAGATAAGGAGAGAAGTTGGCAACATTATTCATACGCATGAAAACTATCAAAGTAATGAAAATGAATCAATGACCGTTGATAATGTACAATGTGACGGCATTCCTGATGATACCATAGAAAATAATCAGAATGTTGAACCAAACATCACTATCCCTACTCACGAAATGTTATACATTGATCAAATGAGACCCATGTTTGAATACAATATTGAAACATATTCCAATACTTTACCCGAATATAGACCAAAAATTCCATGCTTGCCTAGAAGACTGAACAAAAAGCATTACCAGTACTTGAATGTAGCAAACGAGCTCATCTCACAAAGAATGATGGAAGCAACTCATAAAACGTTACCATACTTATTATTCATTGTCTATTGTGCTGCAATTACCGTCATCCAAAATTGTGGAATAAAGATAACTGAGGGAAATCCGTCCCGAAGATCTGAACCAAGGAATAGATCCAATGAGCCAACTTGGAAGATCAACATTACCAAACGAATAAAGCTGTTGAGAAAGGATATTGGAAAGTTAACTTCCTTTATGCAAGGAAATAGAAGATGGGGCTTCATTAAGTATGAGATCAAACCAATATTGAGACGTTATCACATCAGATACAATGACCAATCATTAGAGAATAATATAAAAAACCAACTTGAGACATTAAAACAAAAAATCAAAGCCCTTGGAAGCCGTATATCCAGATATCATGAAACAAATAAGCGAAAAGAAGACAACAAAGCTTTCATGAAAAACGAGAAAAAATTCTATGAGAACCTTTCAACCAAGGGACATTCAATTCAGTCAAAAGAAATCCCTGATAAAGACAATATTGAACAATATTGGTCATCCATCTGGTCAAATAACATATGTCATAATCAAAATGCTCCTTGGTTCAACTTAATAAAAAAACAAGCTGAAAACATCAATCCTATGCCAGACATACATATCACGTTGGATGACGTAACATCCACCATTAAAAGAACGATCAATTGGAAGTCAGGAGGCATAGATCACATTCAAAACTTCTGGTGGAAATATTTTCCCTCAACACACATCTATCTGATGCAATTCTTCAATGAATTCATTGAAAATCCTGACACTATACCTGAAATTCTCACCAAGGGAAAAACCGTCCTCGTATTCAAAAAAGGTGACCCCAAGCAATCTCAAAATTATAGACCCATAACATGTTTGTTGACAATATATAAAATTTTCACATCCATCATCAAGAGTAAAGTTTATCAACATGTCATAGATAACAACATTTTGGCTTGGGAACAAAAAGGCTGCATTTCAAAGTCTTTCGGCAGTAAAGAACAAATCGTCATTGATTCATTTGTAGTCAATCAGGCCCGAATTAAGAAAAGAAATTTGAGCAATTGCTATATTGATTATGCCAAGGCGTATGACAGTTTCCTCACTCATGGTTACTGGAAGTATTGAAAATATATAAGATAAATGACAACATTATCAATACCTTGGCAAAACTCATGACCAATTGGAAGACAAAAATTCATCTAAATGATATTGTAACTGATGAGATCCTATTCAAACGTGGGCTATATCAAGGCGACTCATACTCATCCCTGTGGTTTTGTCTTTCCATTAATCCTTTGTCAACCATCCTGAACACAATGTCAACTGGATATAAACTTGATGGAATGAACTTCACACATTTGTTGTATATGGATGACTTGAAACTTTTTGCTTCATCTGCTATAAACCTACAAAAGATGATCAATATTGTCCATGATTTCAGTACAGATATTCAAATGAGTTTTGGTCTTGACAAATGCAAAATCATCAACATGATAAAAGGAAAAGTTCATGTTGACCAAAGTG
>NW_007382440.1:1269-9149 GCF_000475195.1 Diaphorina citri | reverse complement strand
CGTTCAACGAACGGTCAAATATGTTTACGCCCAATTTGAAGGGAGTGAACATATTGTGACTTGAACGACAGATGTGAACAGGAACCTACTCCCATTAATCACCAGTAAGAATATTTTCAGTCACAGTACGTTCAACGAACGGTCAAATATGTTTAATCCCGATTTGAAGGGAGTGAACATATTGTGACTTGAACGACAGATGTGAAGAGGAACCTACTCCCATTAATCACCCACCAGCAGTAAGAATATTTTGACTGTAAATACTGTGACAAAAGGGTGACTAAATTGGAATTTGTTACTGAAGAAAAACTGAAAAATGATTAAAAGTCAACTGTTAAAAGGGTGACTAAATTGGAATTTGTTACTGAAGAAAAACTGAAGAATGACTGAAAGTCAACTGTAGAGTAAGTAATTAGTTGAGCTAGTTTTCCTGAGTCACCCAGTCAATACAGGCATTTCTATTCAAAAGATTTGAATATTATTATATGTAGGGGAGTAAGTATGATAATATACTACAGGGAGTACTGTACTTCTCTTATCTCGATACAAAGCCGTCAAAATGTGGGCGTAGCCGTCATAAATATAAACTATGCCACTTTTCATTTCTTCTACATTGATATTGAAACTGAATGCAAGTAACAAACCTACCACACTTGAACTCAATCCGCACTCTAGTGCAGGTCACTCCAGTCGATATTTTTTAGACCGAACGAAGTGAATTGCATTCATACATACATTCGAGGGAGGTCTACAGTTCACAGAACTTACTAGTTTACTAGATTTGATAGAGGGAACCGTAACTGATAACTGATAATAATAATAATAATAGATTTATTGCTTGCTTTCTTTTTACAACAATCTCAAAATGTGGGCGTAGCCGTCATAAATATAAACTATGCCACTTTTCATTTCTTCTACATTGATATTGAAACTGAATGCAAGTAACAAACTTACCACACTTGAACTCAATCCGCACTCTAGTGCAGGTCACTCCAGTCGATATTTTTAGACCGAACGAAGTGAATTGCATTCATACATACATTCGAGGGAGCTCTACAGTTCACAGAACTTACTAGTTTACTAGATTTGATAGAGGGAACTGTAACTGCTAAGGTCTTATCGTCCCGAAAGCGAAGAGAGAAGGAAGACGGAATAGGAGAAAGCCAACGGTTTTGAGAACGAACCTTATCTGTATAGGTCTATAGGATAAAATGCTCCCCGTATGGGAATTGAACCCGCGACCTAGGGCTTACAAGGTAGACGCAAATCTACCGCAGAATTACCCTTACCGCAATGTGGAGATTTGTACTTACCTTTTAAGATTTGGTAGGTACCTGACCATTCTCCATAAGCAAAATTTATGGAAGACTACATCAGGTACCTACCTTAACCCTTAACTACCAAGAAGATCAAAGCAATATGACCAAACAAGCGGTCACCATTGGTCAATATCTCAACCAGACAGCAATGTACCAATCAGTAGAGTAAAATATGGTCAATATCTCAACCAGACAGCAATGTACCAATCAGTATAGAGTAAATGAGTAAATCTGAAATGGTAAAGTTCTAAATGTGTTTAGCTTTCAGTCAGACTGCTTTTAGTCACGCGAAGCAATCATTGTGAATTGTTTATCATCATAGTAGGTATGATCATAGGGATAGGGCACCTTATGAAGTCCGGGTATACACCTTATATGAAACTTTATTTTCATTTAAGAGGTTTGATAGAGGGGAATGTAGGCAACTGCTAAGGTCTTGTCGTTCTGAAATCGGAGAGAGAAGGAAGACAGGATGGAAATTTTATAACAACCTAATTTAACTGAGGTATAACACATCCCCAACAGGGGAAACAATATCTCAGTATAACTCGACTTTTCAATTTTTTAGATAGTTACTCATTTATTATATTCTTATTAGTATTGTTAATAATGTATTGTAATCTATGTATATGTATAACAAGTATCACAAATAAAGAGTATTATGTTGAAAAAAAAAAGTGTTAAAAATCTTAATTTCATCAAAATCGGAGAATTCGTTTAATGCCGGTCCACACTAGCGTAATGTAACATGTAATGTAATCGGGAGCGTGGTACAGTACCATTCGCGGGCTCAGCGCTCGCGTGTGTTCACCAAGTGCTCCATTCTTTTTGGCGGTTTTCGGTGTAATTTAACAATATCTCGGGAACGGTATAAGCTAAAGACTTGAAATTTGGTATGTAGTTCACAATTGTGACAAGGATGCAACACAAAACGTTTGGTTAAAATAGGTGCTGCGGTTCCTACATCGTTGAAAAGAGCACAAAAAGGTTTATTTTTCCTTTTTACTTTCCTTATCCTATAGACCTATAGGAAGGAAAGTAATGTAAGCGGTTCAAATTTTCGGTGGTCAGTTTTTAGTGCCAAAACACGTTTTGAGGTCCCTAGAGCCTAAATCCAAAGTCCGTGTGTGTGTTTGTCTTCAATAGGATAAGGAAAGTCTTATAGAACTGACCCGGGACGCACTTTTCAATATTCCCTTTCGTCTGGTTAGGAAAATAGCAGCACATAGTCCTAGCACGCTGCCTTTTAAGCTACATCTCTCTGTTCTACATCTTTCTAAAAAGCACACCGAAAAATTCGTTACTTATGGCTTATGGTAACCGTTATCTCTCATATATTAACACAGAGGCACTTTTTGGCGGTTTTCAGCTATACTGACTAAACGGTTAGAGATATTGTAAATGTTACAACAGAACACCCAAATAAGCACCATTCAATATATCTGGTGTGATGTTCACACCAGATTTTTCTTTTTAATTGTTTGCTAACTTCACTTTATTAGCGTTGTATTGGAATGAGAGCAAAAACAAAATGGTTTTCTCTTTTTAAACTTTAACTAGTCCTAAAATTTGACTCCATCTCAAAACGTTTTTGGACTTGGTCTGCTCTGCCTCTTAGCCATTCGTAAGTTGTCGAGGAAGTGTACGGTTGCCGTCGACATCGATCGAGTCTATCTACGACGCGGCGTCGCGTCGACTATGTGTGGACAGTGGATACAGTTTAACATCTATCTCATGTTACCATGTGGATACCTACAACATCTAGTTTAAAACTCCTTACAATATCGATGAGTAGTTTATGGTGGGAAATAAATCAAATCAATCAATAAAAATATATAAAAATGGAAAACTAATCATCAGAAGAATTCCGATGATGACTTCTCAAACACAATAAGAAGCAATATAACGACCATCAGGTTGCGGGTTTTGGTAAAACAATAAACAACTTGGTCTAATGGTCCTCACGATGCATCGTTAGTGGTGAACTAGTTGAAGAATTTAGGCTAAAAATGGACATGGACGATAAGTTATGGGCTTATTAAATTTATGAATGAAGAATCAAACTGCTACCTTGGTGTGGAAATATGAGTTGTAAATAATAGAAAATCAGGGGCGGAATCAGATGTACGTTGCTGTTAGAAGGTTGGAACTACTTTCAGATGGACTCGTTCCAGCCAAATTTGGCCCTAGTCGGGATTAGAACGCAGCGCCTCCAAAGTAATCAGTTGGTTATCTAATCTACCACAGGGATGTGTTTATTTATTTTTCAAGGTTTTATTGCAGGATTCTCACACACTGAGCTCTTTCACCTAACCAACTTTCAACTAACCACTCTTTCTTTGTATTATAATTCTTAAATAAATACCTATTATGAAAAGGGCAGTTGAGCTCCGGGGTGGGGGGAAGAGCCCCTCACGGAAAACCCCCCCCCCAAAAAAAAAACCAAAAAAAAAAAAAAAAAAAAAAAAAAATACTGAGGAGAGTGAGTACCTATAGGCTATAGGCTATAAGGTAATACCTATTCCTATATGACAGTATAGCCTACAATTCTACATACTACGCTACACACATAATTACATACCTATGTGTATAAAAGTTACCCCCACAAAAACACAAATGTGAAAAAAGGCCAAGTTCCTATCTATGTTTAGTTTGAATAAATGTTTAAATAGACTCTCGTAAAGATTGCAGTAGCGATCTTCTTCAGAATAGACAAGTCCTTTCTTCAACTTTGGGTTGGGGTTGTGTGTTTTGGGTCACTAGGAACCTATTCGCTATGAAAACTCATTTCGTTTTATTTCTTACTAATCTCAGTGGTGTAGTGGTTAGCGGGTTGGACTCCAGATCTAGAGGTTGGAGGTTCAAGTCAAGGTTTCGTACACAAAAAGACCACTGTGAGGGTTGGTGTAGGGGCAAATAGCCCTAAAAATTGGGTTGAGCCTATACGAATCCATATATAAAAAGTAAAAAAGTTAATTAATTGGGGAAGTAGCAAGTGATTGGGGAAGTAGCCCAGATGGTCAGTTGGTCACTCATTTGGATTCTAACCATTCGCAATGTTTCTTCACTTCAGTGATCCAGGGGGGAACTGGTAGGTATACATTCAAGGTGCTATCACCATTGGTATCAGCCTTCTCAGATAGTATGCAGGTACCTATAGCTCTTCCACCTGGTATACAACACTACTCGTCACATCATATGCATCATCACTTTACCATGGTATACATATGTTTTGACATTCACTATTGTAATCCATGTACGATGCTAATACAGGGTGACAGCGGAGAATGGATAACGGTGCAGGAGTCAGTATCATGGATGCAGAAAACGAGAGTTTCCTTCTTAGGTAGTGTATCTAAGGAACCAGCTGATTTATGATCAGGTGACAGTACCCCCACCCCCATTGTCACTATCAGCAGATGTAATTGTCCTGTGGTGGTAACTTTGATGATTTTGAAAGCGATGGAAGGTACCGGACAGCAAAAGCTCCGTCATCCTATAGCTACAGCTACACATATCTCGATAGAGCACTGCACAGATCCGTTTAGAATGTTGGCGATCATCATGGCGAAGGATATCTTGTTGATGGCGATCCGGGAAAGTTCTGCAGAGCTCAAATTGGCAAGCCACAATCCAGAGAACGACGTATCAGTTACGAAAGTGAGATGCCTATAAAATAGGCGAAACTCGAGTCGGAGTAGAAAAACACAAATACCTAGTATCCAAAAATAATAAAAACGGTAAGAATAATACGAAAGTGTTGAAAGTCCCCACAACGGAACCTGACTGCCAGGATAGAAAGTTGATTCATCAGATCCGTAGGAAATATGAAAGGTCAGCTTCCTATAGCTAATGGCGAAATCAGTCGCGTGGAACATAGGGGTGGTCATAAAAGTGCACTAGTACAGTCGCAGGCAAGTATCGTATTTTCTCTCTTCAACCAAAACGACAGTCAGCAGACCAGGAATTTCGTTAGAATACCCCATTTCAATGTGATGTAATGAATGAAACCCAGATTCATTATGGCTTAAAAGTGAATTAAAACTCATACACTAGGGTAGGAATTCTACCATTCTTCCATCTTTTGCAATTCCTAATTCCGAGAGCGATATTCAACTAGTAGGTATGCTATGTATCCAGGAATTTCGTTAGAATACCCCATTTCAATGTGATGTAATGAATGAAACCCAGATTCATTATGGCTTAAAAGTGAATTAAAACTCATGAAAGTAGCAGCTCCAAATACAGGAATTTCGTTAGAATACCCCATTTCAATGTGATGTAATGAATGAAACCCAGATTCATTATGGCTTAAAAGTGGCTTAAAAGTGAATTAAAACTCATGAAAGTACATACACTAGAATTCTACCATTCTTCCATCTTTTGCAATTCCTAATTCCGAGAGCGATATTCAACTAGTAGGTATGCTATGTATTTCTTTGCATTAGTGTTCTACATGGTATTGCAAACCGGTAGAGCGATTCATTTCAGTGATGATATAATGATTGCTACCTTTAGAGATGTAGCTAGAAGAATAACTACAACATGGTATTGCAAACCGGTAGAGCGATTCATTTCAGTGATGATATAATGATTGCTACCTTTAGAGATGTAGCTAGAAAAATAACTACCTTAACTACAATAGAAGAAATCCGTTCATTCCTTATACGTTACGAAATGTTATTAAAATATTGTTGAGCTTATTAATTAAATAAATATTATTACGTGCACTCATTCAAATGGTCTTCATAAAGCTGCCGGGTTTTTAGTTCGAAAGAACTCAAAACCAACTAGATCCCGCCGCATTCAAATGGTCTTCATAAAGCTGCCGGGTCTTTAGTTCGAAAGAACTCAAAACCAACTAGATCCCGCCGCATTGTTGTTGTTGTTGAATTCAAATGGTCTTCATAAAGCTGCCGGGTCTTTAGTTCGAAAGAACTCAAAACCAACTAGATCCCGCCGCATTGTTGTTGTTGTTGAAACCCAAAGTACAGACAATGCCGAAGAAAAAGGGACTTACAATTAACGATATTGTCTCTAAAGAACAGCTATGTATAAGTAAATCAAGAGCTGCAAAGATGTGGAAGAATCTGTAAGAGGTAATTACAGCGATCAGTAAAGAACGTTAAGTAAATTGTTTCATTACAAGCAACATGATTTCAATACAGAAAAACGTGACGCTCGGATCGGAATGGACTTCAAACAAACTCGATGACGTCCAAAAGGGTGACTAAATTGGAATTTGTTACTGAAGAAAAACTGAAGAATGACTGAAAGTCAACTGTAGAGTAAGTAATTAGTTGAGCTACCTAGTTTTCCTGAGTCACCCAGTCAATACAGACATTTCTATTCAAAAGATTTGAATATTATTATATGTAGGGGAGTAAGTATGATATACTACAGGGAGTAATGTACTTCTCTTATCTCGATACAAAGCCGTCAAAATGTGGGCGTAGCCGTCATAAATATAAACTATGCCACTTTTCATTTCTTCTACATTGATATTGAAACTGAATGCAAGTAACAAACCTACCACACTTGAACTCAATCCGCACTCTAAGTGCAGGTCACTCCAGTCGATTTTTTAGACCGATCGAAGTGAATTGCATTCATACATACATTCGAGGGAGGTCTACAGTTCACAGAATTTACTAGTTTACTAGATTTGATAGAGGAAACTGTAACTGATAAGGTATTATCGTCCCGAAACCGAAGAGAGAAGGAAGACAGGATAGGAGAAAGCCAACGGTTTTGAGAACGAACCTTATCTGTATAGGATAAAATGCTCCCCGTATGGGAATCGAACCCGCGACCTAGGGCTCACAAGGTAGACGCAAATCTACCGCATAATTACCCTTACCGCAGAGTGGAGATTTGTACTTACCTTTTAAGATTTGGTAGGTACCTGACCATTCTCCATAAGCAAAATTTATGGAAGACTACATCAGGTACCTACCTTAACCCTTAACTACCAAGAAGATCAAAGCAATATGACCAAACAAGCGGTCACCATTGGTCAATATCTCAACCAGACAGCAATGTACCAATCAGTATATACCTTCTACGCAGCTGTCAAGTAGGAAGTAGTGTCGACTTAACTTCAGTAAACCCTGTGTTCTAGTTCGAAGAGGAACTGTATAACTTCGTTTTCTGTCTGTGATTTTAGTATGATTTTTTTACACTTACTTTTTCATATTTTGAGTTCTGAGTTTCATTTTAAGAAACATTTTTTATGGATGAAGTCGTATCGAGGTAAGGAAAGTAAATTTGTTAAACCACCGTAGGCTCTACTGCAGTGCGCTGTCACTTGTTAGTCTAACGCGAATAAAAAAAACGCTGGAAACTCGCCGTAAAAAATCCCCTAAAATCCCTGGCAAAAACCTACAAAAACTCACGCGGTTACGTGAAAAAAACCCATGAAAATTAGCCTTAGTCCTGAGATAGAGCTTTTTTTAAAAGTAAACCAACACGGGGTATAACGAAGGCGCACTGATTTTGTCAGACTGACTTCGGATTTGTGTAAATCTTGAAATGGTTAAAGTCTAAATGAGTAAATGAGAT
>NW_007382440.1:0-1261 GCF_000475195.1 Diaphorina citri | reverse complement strand
AGTCAATAAAAAAGAAAAATGATATTACTAAGTAGATGCAAATACGGATATACTGGTTAGTGGTTGGAAGACTGGTTCCTGAGTCCGAATCATGGTCTGATAGTTGATTCTGATGAAATCCACCTGGATCATATTTGGAAGTTTTGATTGGCTTGTTTGGATCTACTGGAATTGAGTCATTAAAGAAGTCGTGATATTGATTAATATTTATATCAAAGATAATTATTATGTATCTCTCATATCGAAGATATTGCTAAACACGATATTTGTAGGAATCACACGATGAACTATTAAAAAAGAAGTGGTGTTTCAAAGTGGAATAGAAGGTGCATGTAGGCTCTCTAAAGCCGACGATTTTTTTCTAGTAAAAGGAAGAATATATTAGAGGTCATCCAAAACGAATCTGTCTATGATCTCATCACCTTTTATTGAACTTCTGGTTTTGATCCAATGTCTCACATCATAGGTCATCCTGGTCATCCAAAATGAAAAGAGCCCAAGATTGATGCCAGGTCAAATACTTGGGGTGAAATCCAATAAAAAATTGTTGGTAGGACTACCTGCTTCTTTTCCTTGTTTTGTCCAAAAGTTGTACAATAATTAAATATTACATTGTATAATAAATTTATTACATATTACATCATTATTAATTCAGCTGGTCCATTAAAACATTCTCTTTTCCCCTAATTCACTTCACAATTAGATTTTTCAAACACTTTATAACTAAATTAAAGACGATTCTAAGACGAATTCTTATCTCACGTTTCAAAACTTTTGGCATCTTCATCAGGTCAAATTCATATTTTACGCAGAGGGTCACGCCCACTCTTTTCGTAAGTAGGTACGTAACTAATTTAATAAGTTCCTCTTCCTAGGTTCCTACATCGAAAAAGAAGGCGTTTCAACGCTCGGTCGAAATGTGGTCAAAATCCAGACTTTCGAGTATAATGATCATGTAGATTGTAGACCTTTCACGTGTTACGGGTAATCGGATTAATTTCATACTTCATTGAAGACTCAGTAGCTTTGAGAAGCTCCATAATAACTATAAAATACAGTTGCCATTATTCTATTTAATAAAATATGGCAGATAACTACATACATATGTAACATATGTGTATCTACGTACACTTACTTTCAACTGTCTGCTGAATGTCGTTTTGGTTGAACAGAGAAAATACGACACTTGCCTGCGACTGTACTAGTGCACTTTTATGACCACCCCTATGTTCCACGCGACTGATTTCGCCATTAGCTATAG
>NW_007382439.1:7283-9150 GCF_000475195.1 Diaphorina citri | reverse complement strand
TGTGATCTCCTGTGAAACTCCAATTGTTGAAAGCAAACTCCATCCTTGGGAATTAGTTCTTCTTCTAGTCCAGCAAATAGTTCGTCCACAGTTTTTCCATTGAGGTTCAGGTTGTCTATGACATCATTTATCTTTTCATCCACACACAATCTCAGATGGGCGACTTGTACTTCCCTTGGTTTCTGTATTACCTCATTGGCTATCATGTAGTTTGAGAATTTTCTTTTTATTTCATTGAATTCTTTTCTGGTATAACTCTCAAATTCGAACTTTGGTAGTGGTACATTCATGTCTGCTTCTTTTAGTTTTCAGGTTGATTGATTGAATCATGTGATTGATTGAATTTTCTTCTGATGTTCTGCTTGAGTTCAGGTTCAGGGTCTCCAACATGTGTATTTTTTTTTTCTTCTTTTATCTTTGATGATCCTTGTGAATTATTTGAATCCCATCCTCGTCGCCATGTTATGTCGTCTTACTCTATGAAAATGATTAACGCGAGGGCTTTTGTACATTAATAGAACACAAGTTTATTAACACAAATACATTTACAAATTTTTACAAGTCCTCTAACCTAGGTTGCCGTTACCAAGACCGAAAACCCGAATGGGCCGACTTGTTTACCTTTTTCCTGAGCCTGCCCAAAGGCAGTGTTGCCAGAATCTCAGACAGATACAGGAGATAGAGAGAAGAGGGAGAAGGAGAAAAGGAGAGAGGAGAGAGAGAGAAAGGATACACGTGAAAATGAAAAAAAAAAAAAAAAAGTAAAAAGAGAGCTTTGTGGAAACAATACCCATGGATCCTACCCTAATATTTTGAATATTTGATTTGTTTTAAAATTTGTATTATTGTTGGGAATTGGGAATAGTTGTTGCGCTCTGGCTTGTCTCTGAAATTGACTTAGGTTATTTTTTGTTGAATTGAGTTTTTCATTTTTGAAATTTGATTTGGTCTACAATCAAATCTCGCTTTACAGTCCAGCCAAAAAGCCGATGGTGTAGAAAAATCTTGATTAGTTATCAAGCGGCCGGGAGGCGCGCGAACGTCAAGAGGTTCGCGAGGCACCGCCCGGCCTTATATAACACGAAACAGAGGTTTGCATACAATTACCTATGTTCCTAAAAAGGTAAAATAAATTAGGTGATTTCAGCATAGGTTGGGCTATGAATTTCGTGACGTCGACCTTGTAGTCCACGCATATGTTTTTCCAGCATAGTTGTTGTTGGTAGCGCGTTACCTGTTGTAACGCGCTGGACGCGGGTTTGCATCGCACCCGGGGATTTCCATCTTAACAAATAAAGAGTCGGAACGGGCCTAGCTTTTCTCGCTATTCTGTCTCTTCTCTCTTCGATTTCGAGAGGCTAGACCTTAGCAGTTACAGTTCCTCTCTGTCGAACCTCTTTATTAAAAAGTTGGATCTTGTATTGACCGCCGTGAAACTTTTCTAAGTATGCCAATGTCAATTAAAGAAAATTTTAGTGAAAGATGACTCTATTCTGTTGTTGACCAATTCCGCAGTGAAGTTCGGAGAAATTATTTTAAATAGCAAATTGCAAACCGTACAAAAATGTATCGCTATCACTTGTATCTGTATATGTCTAACGTGGGTAGTATTGATAAATGGGTAAATGTCCGTTTATCGCCCGCACTATAAACGTCCCATTCTATGGACACCTGCGCCAATTCTATTTTGCTCAATTTTGTTTTTATGCTCACGTGCACCGCCATACCTGGTATTTCCCGTTCCGTGCTCTTTCATTTCCGCTGATTCCTATTTTATATATATTATATTTTACTCTCGCTTTTATTTTTCTATATTAATTTTTTTATTTGTTCATATGTTCTTCTTCTTTCCTGTTTTTTTTTTTTT
>NW_007382439.1:0-422 GCF_000475195.1 Diaphorina citri | reverse complement strand
TTTTACATCTCGTAGATGACTGTGTAGACGGAAAAGGCTGGAAAGCATTTCTTCTTGACAATTGTTGTTGATTGGTTGATGGTCTTGTCTGGTTGGAGTCAGCATACCTGGGGAAGGAGTTATTACGGGGAGTATACTTTGTATTTTTAACCCCCATAACCTCCTGGGTAGGAGTAACGGGTGGTTTGTCATTTTCCAAATTTTGGGTTTTTAATTTACTTTTGGCCTCCTCAGCTGCTTTGCAGTGTCGAACAATATCTTTTAATGGCAACTCAGGATTTCTATACAGCCTTTCTTTCAGACTGTCGTCATTTATGCCAAACATGATGCGCATTTTTAGATTATTGTCTAACTGAGTACCAAAATCACAATATTTTGCTATATTTTGTAAATCTAGATAGAAAGATTGAAATGACTCACCC
>NW_007382438.1:4513-9152 GCF_000475195.1 Diaphorina citri | reverse complement strand
AATACTGCTCGACACGACTTAACAACTGTTCAGGATTGGTATTTGTCAAAATCACTAAAACTGAACTTTGACAAATCCAACTACATGACTTTTTCACTTACTGAACATGGACAACCTCATGACTCAACATTGACCATACCTGACAGATTTAACAATACACCCATTACTATCACACGGACAAAAACAATCAGACATCTAGGCGTACGACTTGACAATAACTTGAAATGGACTGACCATGCCAAACAACTTAAAAACAAACTCAGACACTTGATGTACATTTTCAACAATCTTAGACCCATTGTATCATACTCGTTCTTAAAACAAATGTATTATGCCCTCGCCCAATCCCTTTTACAATATTGTCTCGTTGCTTGGGGAGGTGCATATGCAAATGTCATAACACCATTACAACGTACGCAAAATATACTTCTAAGAATCATTCTAAAAAAACACAGACTTTTCCATACAGAAACACTTTACGAAATATACAAAGTACCTAACATACAGGACATATACATACAAAAACTGACATACTTTTCATTAAAACAATCGACACACTGGACATTTATGACTAATACTTACAATACCAGACGACCAACACAAGTGCGCATAAACCCAGTACACAAATCACTAACCATGAGACATTTTACATACTTGGGAAAGAAAATCTACAATTTGCTGCCTCAGTCACTCAAGGATCAGGCACAGATTTCAGACAACAAAAGAAACAGAATATTAGTACAAAAATGGTTACTTGAGGATCAAAATAAGGAAACAATTATGAACCTTTTAAAATAAATAAAAAGGGAAAAAATATTGGTATCTACCTACTTAACTATAAAATTGTATTAGAAAGTAAACAAGAGAAATTCAAACTTTCGGCTTTTTTTGGCAGTACATAAACCATAGCCTGGCACATACTTATAATAAGTAAATCAGGCTATGGGGTAACTTCTATAAATTTCCATCCATCAAAACAGCATAGGTGTCATCAGATATTTTTTTTTTTTTTTGGAGCAAAAACAACCCCGTAGCCCATGCTACAAGCTGCTCAAAACCAAAGACGCGTAGCTTGTGTAAACTCCACCAAAACTTGTGCCCCTAGCCTCAATGCTACAAAACCCGAACTTGTACCCCTAAAAAAGCATAATGCCTACGTTACTTTGACAAGGTACAATCTTTGCGCGCATTTAATTTAAGTAAAAGACTTATCTAGTGCCAATAAAATGTAAAAACTTGCCCCTCTTAATTTCAAAACTGACTTTAAAAAGCTACAACCATCCATAGAATTAATTAAGTCTTTAATAATTTTTGTTTTTGACCATTGTTGAATAAAAAATACTTTATTATTAATAAATAAAAAAAGAAAAGAGCAATTGACAATATAAGAAACAAAAATGGATAGCAAAATAACAGTGTTTTTTCTTGCATTGTCTATTGCTTGTGCCACCTTATTATATCATAACTCTTCTTGTTTATTTACTTAAAATTTTTTAGTAGCAAAGGGACAAAATTAATTAATTTAAGTTTTTGACTAAACTTACTTAAACAAAATAATAAAGTACGTAATAACCTGTCTCTGGTTTGTAACTTGTTTATCTTTCCATACTACAATTGAATTCGCCATGCGATCCAAAGCGAACCCCCAATAACATAAAACCAAAAAAGCGTGCGAAACGATTTAGATTTTGTACTACATTTGTTCTTACCGCGGTGTACCCAACGCAATAAGCCTAGTTCTCGCTACGCTTTAGAGAGAACAGCAGATAATTCGACTGTTTTTTAGCCAACCCACCTTCTCGAGTTGACACCAGTCTTAGTGATGTATGGCTTTAGAGAGATTACAGCAGATAATTCGACTGTTTTTTAGCAGACCCACCTTTCTCGAGCTGACACAGGTTCTTAGGATGTATCTTTGCGTTAACACTATTAGTGTGGGCCTATTAAAATTACCAAGTTATTACTTTCAAAAGTTATATAATCTGGTTACTAGCCAACAAATGGTGGACTCCTTTGCATTCCAGCCCGTGGGACATGTAAATCTGGGTCTCCACCGTATATGATACGCGGACTCGAACTTTAGGATAAGGGACGTTGCAGTTGCACATATGCAAGGAAGGCGAATGTTTATAGCAACCCCAGGTGCAAAACGAGCGCAGCCGGCACAGCTTACATTGGTTTAGGGATAGTCGGGAAGAAGTAACGCGTTTCTGGCATGGACACTTTTATTTTTTTTTCAAAAATATGTCCCACAGGACTTTTTAATTTCGTGCCATTAAATAAAATAATACCTTTATAAAAAAACGGTCGGATCGAATCGAACCTCCCATCGCGCAGCGGAACATTCGCGGATGCCAAGCACCCAAAGCTAAGGATTAAAGCCCCGTTTAAAATAAAACTTCCCTATTCCAATCAAGAGCCTTGCCAGACCGAAAGGAGGGCTAGGACCAGTAGGAAGGGAGAAAGCTAAAGCCTACCTACTTCTGGGGATCGTCAATTGTCATAGTTTGTTTTCGTTGTAACTATTAACGTTTAACCCTTGGTAGAGTTTATTCATTTTACAATGCCCATACATGAACACATTTGTATAGGTAAGAGCTAACTCCATTAAAAAGGCGCGAGAAGCTTGTTAAACGATTTCAAACACTTAGCTCGTTTCAAATAAATTCACCTTGGATATTATTTATAATTATGGGTTATTTTCAATAAATTAACATGGCACACTGGTGTAGTAAAGTGGCAAAATACCTAAGCTCTGGTAAAACAACGCTAAGAGCAATTAAAAGGGTTCAAGGTGCGTTTAAACATTTTTTATTTAATTAGGTTTTTTACTTACAGTGGTGTACTAAATCTCCTTCTTGTGACACTTTATTATACAGTGTGCCAAGGTAAAGTTAGTGAAACAGCTTAGTTTGAGACGTTTGAAGTTCTTTAGATGTACCGGATAAAAGGGTGTGTTTGGATGACTAGAATGGGTGAACGATACGTATAGGAACTTTTAGGGGTGTCAACCTAATATCCGCTTTTTTACTGGTATAGTGTCGAAGTTGCTAATAACGATATGCTAATTTACATAGATTAGCTAAGAACGCATGTTGAGATCGCAACACCGTGGTCTATTTACTGAGATTCAGGTAGTGCTCTGTACCAAAGAGGTCATTCCATATAGGCCGTTATTGAGAAGGTTTTGATCTGGCATAGAGAAATTGTGTATAGCTAATTGATAAAGGTTTACGACAAATACTTGCATAGACTAAAAGATGCTTATACTGGACAAATTGTGATAGAGTATTCCTCAGGTCAACAAATGCCTACTCTACCGCAAGTTATATGTACGTACAACGGATCCAGAGGTAGTGACGGGATAGGTAGAAAGTCTTATCCCTCTAAATTAATCTTTGATGGAAGTCCACTATGACAAGAGGTCGCTTCAAAAAGCCCATTGGCTTAATCAAAGCTACAACGTCGGGCCATATGTAACTACATACATAAGAAATTTTTATAAGGGATAGATCTCGCCGATATTAACGTTGCTAAGACTCTTCAGTACGTCGAATACCGTCACCTGGACTGCCAAGTTATACAATAGAATGGAGCGAACTAGCGTGTGAGCATGATAGTTAACTAGCAAACTTATATAATTTATGGCGCTTTTGAGTGATGGTGCTTGTTGTTTATGTAGTCACAGACTCAGATGCTTAGAGACGATGTCTGTACTGTTGCACGCACGACATAGGTCACTAGAAAGACACGATAACCATCCTCGACGAAAGGATATTCATCAGACAGACTCTTTTTTCTATACTATGGAATTAACGCTAGGTTATGGAATAGTAAATGCTATTGTGGAAGAAACGCTCTTTTCGAGGTGCGTAGTGTCAGTACATAAGACCATGCTTATAGGCTTAGATCACAAATCACGTACTCTGTGGTAAAACTCGAGCGGGATCTATGGTTTACGCTATATCAAATGTGGAATAACCAGATGCACACAGACTACGACATTCTATAGTACGAGCTCATGCAATCAAAGAAATCACAGTCGTTTTAACTTATATCAACACCGATCGCCATACTGGTATTTCTACTGTACTTTATGGGTCTTAATCAGAGGCATGGACGCGATTTCGCGCAAAGCAGAGAAGGAGTGTACTGAATTCTGCCGAGTTCTCTATAGCTTTACGTATCATACATGCTTTGCTTCTAAAACAGGTGTTGATCTTTATTATTATTACTATTATACTAAGCTAAGTCATTTGGTGTTCACTCTAGTTAAGTCTATGCAAGCTGACTACTGCTGCCATTTTCAGATCCACGATTGTCTCCGCGATTGGTTATCGTAGTCCGTGTGTCCTGGATTTTTAATTTTGTGTCTACTATTCACAGCAACCACATTTTCTGAGCTGGTCTTTGATAGTGTGTACAGTAGTCACCTACACCTCTTAATCGGTTTGTATTTATATGCTTGTCTGTATTGTCAAACGTAAATGAGACAATACAGACAAAGCATATAAATACAATATCCTATTGTAGTTATTCAATATTAAAATTTCATCCCATGAAAAAAATATATCTATGACGAGTAAACCATAAAAATAAATATAGTTATCCATCGCATGTATTTTTAAACTTTTTTTTT
>NW_007382438.1:0-1255 GCF_000475195.1 Diaphorina citri | reverse complement strand
TTCTTCCTCTAATCCCATTTCTTCCTCTAATCCCACTTCTTCCTCTAATCCCATTTCTTCCTCTAATCCCACTTCTTCCTCTAATCCCATTTCTTCCTCTAATCCCACTTCTTCCTCTAATCCCATTTCTTCCTCTAATCCCACTTCTTCCTCTAATCCCATTTCTTCCTCTAATCCCACTTCTTCCTCTAATCCCATTTCTTCCTCTAATCCCACTTCTTCCTCTAATCCCATTTCTTCCTCTAATCCCACTTCTTCCTCTAATCCCATTTCTTCCTCTAATCCCACTTCTTCCTCTAGTCCCATTTCTTCCACTCATCCCACTTCTTCCTCTAATCCCAGTTTTTCCTCTAGTCCCACTTCTTCCGCTCATCCCATTTCTTCTGCTCAAATTCCTCTTCAATACTCATCATTTTCTAGGGTGACTGAGTGTGAAGTAGTTAAGCACATAAAAAAGTTGAAAAATAATACATCACCAGGATTTGATCAAATTCAAAATAAAACTTTAAAAGAAGTTGCATCAAACATATCTAAACCTTTGGCTCATATAATAAATTTAAGTTTCGAAAAGTGTACTGTACCAAAAATTTATAAAAGAGCAACTGTGATACCAATTTTTAAAAAGGGTGACAGGACTGACATGACTAACTATCGACCTATATCTATGTGTACTGGGTTTAGTAAGATCATGGAGAAATGCGTACATACTAGACTTGACTATTACATAACTAAACACAACATACTTAACACACGACAGTACGGGTTTAGGAAAGGGGTGGGGACTGAAGACGCACTACTAGACATTACTAACTACTTACATGAACAGTTAAATGCTGGTAAAAAAGTTCTTGGTGCATTTTTAGACATTAGTAAAGCGTACGATTCCATAAATCACCAAGAACTTTTGAACCAGCTATTTAACATAGGACTGACTGACAAAACTTTGGACTGGTTTAGGTCTTACTTGACGGATAGGGAACAGAGCATTAAACTGAATACTTTTTTGACTCAGACGATTACGTGTCATCCCTACTCTATTCCACAAGGGACGATCTTAGGACCTAGCCTATTTAATATATATATTAATGACCTACCAACAATAACATCTGGTAGAGTTTTCTCTTATGCGGATGACACAGTAATTGTATACTCGACTAATGACTGGACCACGACTCACAATACTGCTCGACACGACTTAACAACTGTTCAGGATTGGTATTTGTCAAAATCACTAAAACTGAACTTTGACAAATCC
>NW_007382437.1:5382-9152 GCF_000475195.1 Diaphorina citri | reverse complement strand
AAAGTGTCTGTTTGAGCCAACTTTCCCCCGCGCCGGAACACCACTATCTTGGACTTGCTCTCATTGACCATCATCTTGTTTTCATCACAATAGGAAGAAAGGATATTAAGCTTCCTTTGCATATCGGCGCGATCTCTTGCCAATAAAATCAGGTCATCACAATACAAGAGCAGTAAAATATCCATTGCACTATTGATTGAAACGCCCTCTGCTCCTTTTTGTCTGAAATATTCCTCCAAGTCATTGATGAAAATAATGAACGCAACAGGTGAACAAGAATCTCCAGTCAGGACTCCTTTGGTTACTTCTTGGCTAGATGTCATTTCGCCTTCCACCTTGATTCGAGTAGTTGCTCGCTCGTAGATCCTTCCTAACAAAGATAACTATCGTTTCTCAGTTACTCCAGAAAGTAAAACATTTTTGCAAAGAGTAAGATCTTGCTGTACTCTCGGAAAATATGCGGACTCTGAGTCTATAAAGAGCCGGCATACGAGGCTTGCGCTTGGTTAAATCAGATTGTATCCGGAGATGATGCTATGGAGGGAGAAACATGTTATCCAACACAGCCGCCGCCCTGGCTGTCTGAGAAGCCAGGCCTGTGCTTCGGAAGAAAATAACTCTGTTGTCCTCACTCCTATTACCAGGAAATACGTTGTTGATACAAATAAGTGATCCAGATTTAGCATTTGACGACAAGTTTTGTAGCAATAGAAAGAAAATCGATATTAGCATATTAGCATCACGTGGTTAGTATAGTCAAGCATGGCCCGAATATCGTAGCATGACACATCAAAGTGTAGACGAAGGAGAGGAGAGGAGCAGACAGCAAAATAGACGAGATAAAATGTTCAGGAGAGAGTAGGGATTTAGTAGACGGATAATGCGAGGTGAAGGGTAAAGAAAGGATCGCGCGCCCTGAGGGGATGGACCAGCAAAATACAGAACGTGAGATGAGGAACAAGGAAAACTTATAATTGTGTGGAAAAAAGAGGAGAGTATTAGAAAGCCAGAATTGAACAAGGGAAGGAGGAGAGAAAGAGAGGACAATTTTCCCAAGAAAATGCGGAAAGGAGAAAAACTCCGAGGTGGCCCCCCTAGCGCAAATTAATGACAATAACTATTTATGATTTATTTCTGTAACAATAGTATACATACTGAAAGATTTTTTTTTTTTATGAATACCAGTTTTATAGGCCTCCACTTAAACAAATTAGTAAAATTCATTTCTCGGAACGGGCTGGCTTTTCCTATCCTGTATTCCTCGTCTCTCATTCGATTTCGGGACGATAAGACCATTAGCAGTTTACAGTTCCCTCTGTCAAACCTCTTAAACAAACAAAAAAAAACTAGAGATAACAGATGGACAAAGAGAGTGACTGGATGGCTATTCATAGATTAAGGAAAAGGACATTTCACAACGAGCATGGGAGTACCAAGTAGGGAACGGGTAACAGGCAGAAAATTGATTAGAGCGGCACAAGATAGAACTCAGAATGACCAAACATGGGATACATCATCAGAAGTCAATTTTGAGCTGTACCCTCACAAAAGGCCTCTTCAAGCCCAAATACAAGACAATAATGGACAAACAAAAAAAGAGAGCATAAAGCTAGGCGCATACTCGAACAAAGTAATTGCCACGCCTGATTGACTAAAATTTTATGACGTCTATCCTAGATCTAAATTAAGAAAAATATAGTAACTCTAATACAGCCATACTCAACTGCGGTCCGCTGATAACCTTTTATGTGCTGAGCTTAGACAGCTTAGGCCGGCCATAGTGACCTATGGTCTTTATTCCGACGCGTTCTCACTTCATTGGACACTTCAAAATTGGCGGACGTTGTTGGCGGGCCATCCCGCTAAATATTATGTGGTTGGGGGTATTACACACTGAGAAAAAAAACTGGGTGCCGTGCAGGCGCCTAATCTGGTGGACCTGGTTCCGGCACCTCTAATATTGGGAACGTCTTATCGGGAAGCTCGCACACTATTCACTATGCGGAATATAGCATTTCTTCCACACTAAACCTGTGGGCATCGTGTACCACATTTTTTTTTTTTTTTTTCTTTTTTTGTTTTTGTTGTTTCAGTGCAGAACCTAATATATGTTTGTGATGGGCCTACCGATACTATGTGTGGGGGGGTATTTATATGCGTAGAACCCTAAATATGATGTGTGCCGGGTACTTTACTAGAACCACCTCATCGTGACCTGTACACAAACCGCCCTTTCCGAGATTTAGACGGAGCAAAACGCTGGAAACATAACATAAAACCAATAAATAAACGATACGACACCCGGAGCAGAGAGGAGAGGGCCCGACACGATAATCAAAGCAGGTGGCCCTGGACGAGAAAAATTTGTGAGAGAAGTAGGAGGAGAGGAAAAGCTCTATTGACGGTTCCTTGTAACTTTTTATGTTGAACCCCGTAGCGAGGACTCTTAGTTTGAGCATCTCGACCCATACCCCTTGTAACCCTTCGAGTAAGAAGCTTGAAATTTTATTTTACCTTCCTACACGACTGCGAATGCCTCATTATAAATTGACTCGTCATAATAGATTCTGAACTCATTGGCAGGTATAACATGTAACATATTTGTTAGTTTCGGGTTGGATCACTTCTATAAACTTTGGGTTATCAAGATCGATAGATGTCTAAGACCGGATAACTGTCTTGTTCCCACCTATCGTTTTAAGCCAATAGACCCCCTTTTTCGTTGAAGAAATAGTTATCTTACCCAATAACACCTTATCACGCCTTGTCACATCATTATTACATTAATTTCTCTTATCCTTAAGATTGGTGAAATACAAATTTACAGGGGTAATACATAACATCGTCTTAGTAAATTGAGACTTCTCAACCGAAACTTGCGGTTCCCATGAGACCTTTTATAAATCTCTCAGGTAGCGCGAAGTATAATTGTTATAGTAAAAAATGACGTCAAGCAACCGTCACAACTCTGGAATCTCGATATAAGAAGACGAACTAAGAAAGAGGGAGAACAATATGAAAATAATAAAAATCGACAATAATAATGCTACATTATTCTTTCCATATTGCCCTGCCGATATCATAGCAGCCACAGCAGACACACAGACAGACAGACAACAGGGTAATCTTCGTGAATAGTGTGGACCACTGGATTATATAGAATTAATTTTCACCATGAATAATAGTCCTTGTACATTAACAAATAAGTTTAAAAGGCCCTAGGTTTTTTGTATAATATTTATATTTTCAAATTACAAAACAAGCATTAAGCAACCCTAAAAACATAAGTCATAAAAGATGTCAGTGTTGCTAATCCATGTTACGTGTCTAGTATTTTAAACAGCACTGCATTCTTATTCGTTTCTCCTTCAAAACTTGTAACAAGCATTAAAGGTTCTGGTTAAAATAGTGTCAAATGACCGGCTCGATGCTGTTACTTCTTTACCCACCGTTATTTCCTTATTTAGAACTTTTTAGCGAATAAATAGTATTTAAACTTGTTATTTGATTTCGTTTGTGATGAATAACGTTATTATTATTTATGGTTCTAACCTTACTAACTCCTTTATTCTTAATTCGGAGTGATTACAATGATGAGTAGAACCTGTTTAATAACCTATTGGTATGCATATCTGAAAGAAATTTGGTTCCTTCCTTATTTTACCTGTTCTCATTTTTTTTAACGTGCTCTTTTCGTTTTATCGGTCGATAGCAAACATGACTAGGTACATTCTAGACAAGAGTGTAGGCATCCGTCGACGTCACAGTAG
>NW_007382437.1:0-3182 GCF_000475195.1 Diaphorina citri | reverse complement strand
ACTGGAGTGCACACACACGAGTAGTGGGGGGATAGTACGATAAGACTAGCGCACATGTGACAGGTCAGATGGACTATTCACCTCACACTGACCGACGCAGATTCAGACTTACGGTAAGTCCAAGCTTTAAGGGGGTGAATTGAGACGCTCATTCCAACTTCGACCGAAAGAAAGGCTTACACCCACTCCCGTTACGTCGACTACCATTTCCGAGAAAGATCGCATTGGTTTGCTTTTAGCCCTTTTTTACACCTAGTCAAAACTTAAAATGCTATCACCTAGTTGTAAATCCTGAGGCACAGCTAAGTCTTTCTTTTACGAATTTATACAAAAGGTTTAAAACCTTCTGTTAAAACCTTTCAGTGACTTTCAATCAGTATCCATTGGATGGATCCATGGATCCATACAGTATGGATCCATAATACATTGTTAAAAAAAAAAAAAGAAATGCAAAACCTAGAAAGATTAAAGCAGATACGTAGTAAGAAACTTCATGTTGTCGAAAAATTACCCATGGATGAATCCATGGGATGGATGGACTATTACATGGGTAGTGGATGAGGAGTAATTTATGGTTTAAACTTATCAAATTCGGAAATAAAAAGGAATAAGCTTATCCGGAAAACTACTAAAGATGTCCCGTGTGTTAATCAAATGTTAGTTTGCGCCAAAGGGTCGGCATTATGTTTTTTCAAGCTTTCATGCGCGATAAAGCTCTCCCTCACACAAACAATGGCAGCGGTGGATATGCATTAAACGAGCGCTATTTGAGAAGGCATTTTTAACTGCCGTTTTTTATTGTAAACTTTAAACTCGAAACATGACTGTTACCTCTCAAGCGGTAGACCTGACAGGTACAACGGCGATCAGAAATACCTGGTTACCTGATGGAGCAACCACACTATCAGCGGTAGACCTGCATGCCTGATCAGGTGCGACCATGATAGTGGATTGGCTGGCGCTCCAAGTGGATTAATATGGTTTGAGTTCAATTTCAGATCGAATTATAACTATAAGATCTTACGGGTCTCATGTTGAAAAAGGTGACTTGGCTTTCTCAGCCAATGAAGGGGATGAATAAAACAAAAAAAAAATTGTGTGAACATCACACGATTTTCTCATCTATTGAATGATACTTATTTTGGTGATCTGTTCTTATAGCAAACTTTTAAATATGCTTAACCGTTTTAGTCGGGTATAGCTGAAACGCAAAAAAACGTCGAAAAACCGCTAAACGGTCAAAATACCGCCAACCGCAGCACCTATTTTAACCAAACGTTTTGAGGTTGCATTCCTTGGTCACATTTGTGAATACATTACCCAATTTCAAGTCTCTAGCTAATGACCGTTCCTGGAGATATTGTTAAATTACACCGAAAACCGCAAAAAGCGGTAAAATGCCGCCAAACGTTGCCAGCGCGATCTTAACCAAAAGTTTCGTGTCGCATCTTAAATAATTACATAATAATGTTTTTATTGCACGGACGAACCCGAGGTAGTGCAGTATTTGGAACAGTATATACAACTACCAAGGAGATGTGCTGACGAGAGAATAAATTTTAGAGAGGAATTAGGAAAAGATACGAGAGAAGAATACAACGGGACGTGATACTGACTGGAAAGCATATAAACAACTGGGCCGTACCCTCCGGGAATTGATAAGCCGCAGTTTATTGGTATCGTGGGGTTACCAGAAAATCATACGGTATGTAACTAGGCTATTTGTATTTTAATAGTAAGTAGTAGTAGTAGTAGTAATAATAATTGTTTTTATTTTAATAAAATAATTACAATGAAGTTTGACATACATATAACTAAGCAGTTGCAATGAAATTCATTGAAGTTCTTTAAAATATTCTTAAACCTGACTAGATAGACGAATTCCTATTTGCATACTTATACAATACTATGTTATTACACTCACTTATTACCTACTAATACTGAATACAAAAACCCATACGGATTACGAACAAAACATCAATATAAATATAATATGTAGATCCCAAATCTGAATAAACGAAAATACATGAAATATACCGAATTTGATTGGATAATTATCTGGATACGTGCTATGTAATAAATATGTACACAATATAAAATGTACATTTTGAACGGATTATACTATATTATGGCGTGTTCCTTCTTATTGACAGGATAAAATACAGAAAAAAATATAAGATAACAAGAGCCTACTCATTCCTAAGAAATGCTCTAAGCTTCAATGCTGCCTGCACGTAAAAATAGATATTGTTAATATCTGAGCGCGATGGACTCTCTACAATATTTTCCAGAGTACCTTGGCCGTTCGAAAGCCAACTCTTCAGGTAATGATTTCTGTACAATACATAATGGGGACATTTAAACATAAAGTGGTAGAGATCCTCATTCTCTTGTAAGTTACATATACTACACTGTTCGTCACTATTCCAACAATAACCCATTCTATTGATAAAGAAGTTGACTTTTTTCCCACCAGATAACCGAATTTGTGCTATCACCCTTGTTCTGTCAATAGGTCCAGGAATCTGTAGATAGCTAGAACTATTGGGTTTCAAATCATCTTCACTAGGTTTGGGCTTTAGTTGTTTATACAATGTACAATATGACGAGTTCTCAAGTCTTAGATAATCCTGCTCAGTTAAATGTACTCCGTAGCTGTCAAGCACATCCTCCATTTTATCTTTTAAAAGTTCGAATGACTGAGCTTCCCAAAGTTCCCCATACCCAAGCTCTACGAGTTTGATTCTCAGGAGCGATGCCCAGTTGTATTTTTCAATGTTCCTTGGCAGTTGATCCATCGCCACTAGTTGATTGAAGCATATCCTTCGATAGGGCTCCTCAGACATTGCAAGCATTTTCAACCACCATCTCAGCATTTGTTGAAGTACATGGTAAGCGAGCTTGAGCAGACCAAACTCGAGCCGAACCATGTAGTGAGGAGTTGATCTCGACAGACAGAATACCGATTTGAGAAATTGACTTTGCGCCACTTCAATTGCATCGACATATCTGCTCCCCCAGACTTCAGCTCCATAGAGTAGCGTTGCACACACTATTGACTGATACAGTTTCATCCTGCTCTCCTGTGACGTCATTTTGGAGTTGACTAGAATACTTTTGACACTGGAAGTAGCCATTTTCCCCTTGGATAATGCCTGTAGTGCTGCCTTATGGAAAACTCC
>NW_007382436.1:0-9153 GCF_000475195.1 Diaphorina citri | reverse complement strand
GAATGTTCAGTCCAAACTGGGAATCCAAAGAAAATGGCTCTGGTAATTAGGTACCTATTGTTTTTAAACAAATATGGGGGTATAATAATAACTGCTAGGTACCTATACTTGCATCTTACTATGACTGAAAGATTTACAAAAAGAACTAAATACTTTCGAGATTTTATTGAAAAACCACAAACTTATTTTAATTTAAGAAAATTAGAACAAGAATAATATAAAAACTCTTAAGATAACAATTTTCTTTGGTACTAAATAGTTAAGGGCACAAAACAAAACGAAAAAAAAAAAAAGATCGCGGTGTTTTGATCAAAACCAAAACGAATACTAAAACTAAATGAAAATTGAAAAGGATCTTTTGAAGAAGTATTGGTGGCTATTTGAAACAAAGAAGTTTGTTCTCCGGGTGACGGTGACTCATCTAGGTTGGGTAGTTGTAGTTGGGTTCAATAATGCAAGAGAGTAAACAAAAGGATTTACGGTTAAAGGAACCATGTAAAAGAAATGTCCCCCCAAACTTCAAACCATGAGTGAGGTCACTGGTCCCTAGAAAGAGTAGAAAGAGATTTTTCTTTTTTCATTTTTTTTTTTTTTACCTCTGTATTTTGTGAGCTCTATAAAGCTATAAGATGGTGTAGAGTTTAGGTGGAATACCCTTTTCCAACCCCGTCGTTGGAGCGTCTTTTCCCTTTATAATAGGTATCATATTTCACATATGAGCTCGGGACTAAGTTGCTTGCTCGGCCTATACGAGGTCGTAGCGACGCGAAATCGGAAATAAAAGTATGATGGTTCGAAAGCTGAGAAAAAAAGCTATAAAATGGTGTAGAGTTTAGGTGGAATACCCTTTTCCAACACCGTCGTTGGAGCGTCTTTTCCCTTAATAATAGGTATCATATTTCACATATGAGCTCGGGACTAAGTTGCTTGCTCGGCCTATACGAGGTCGTAGCGACGCGAAATCGGAAATAAAAGTATGATGGTTCGAAAGCTGAGAAAAAAAGCTATAAAATGGTGTAGAGTTTAGGTGGAATACCCTTTTCCAACACCGTCGTTGGATCGTCTTTTCCCTTAATAATAGGTATCATATTTCACATATGAGCTCGGGACTAAGTTGCTTGCTCGGCCTATACGAGGTCGTAGCGACGCGAAATCGGAAATAAAAGTATGATGGTTCGAAAGCTGAGAAAAAAAGCTATAAAATGGTGTAGAGTTTAGGTGGAATACCCTTTTCCAACACCGTCGTTGGATCGTCTTTTCCCTTAATAATAGGTATCATATTTCACATATGAGCTCGGGACTAAGTTGCTTGCTCGGCCTATACGAGGTCGTAGCGACGCGAAATCGGAAATAAAAGTATGATGGTTCGAAAGCTGAGAAAAAAAGCTATAAAATGGTGTAGAGTTTAGGTGGAATACCCTTTTCCAACACCGTCGTTGGATCGTCTTTTCCCTTAATAATAGGTATCATATTTCACATATGAGCTCGGGACTAAGTTGCTTGCTCGGCCTATACGAGGTCGTAGCGACGCGAAATCGGAAATAAAAGTATGATGGTTCGAAAGCTGAGAAAAAAAGCTATAAAATGGTGTAGAGTTTAGGTGGAATACCCTTTTCCAACACCGTCGTTGGATCGTCTTTTCCCTTAATAATAGGTATCATATTTCACATATGAGCTCGGGACTAAGTTGCTTGCTCGGCCTATACGAGGTCGTAGCGACGCGAAATCGGAAATAAAAGTATGATGGTTCGAAAGCTGAGAAAAAAAGCTATAAAATGGTGTAGAGTTTAGGTGGAATACCCTTTTCCAACACCGTCGTTGGATCGTCTTTTCCCTTAATAATAGGTATCATATTTCACATATGAGCTCGGGACTAAGTTGCTTGCTCGGCCTATACGAGGTCGTAGCGACGCGAAATCGGAAATAAAAGTATGATGGTTCGAAAGCTGAGAAAAAAAGCTATAAAATGGTGTAGAGTTTAGGTGGAATACCCTTTTCCAACACCGTCGTTGGATCGTCTTTTCCCTTAATAATAGGTATCATATTTCACATATGAGCTCGGGACTAAGTTGCTTGCTCGGCCTATACGAGGTCGTAGCGACGCGAAATCGGAAATAAAAGTATGATGGTTCGAAAGCTGAGAAAAAAAGCTATAAAATGGTGTAGAGTTTAGGTGGAATACCCTTTTCCAACACCGTCGTTGGATCGTCTTTTCCCTTAATAATAGGTATCATATTTCACATATGAGCTCGGGACTAAGTTGCTTGCTCGGCCTATACGAGGTCGTAGCGACGCGAAATCGGAAATAAAAGTATGATGGTTCGAAAGCTGAGAAAAAAAGCTATAAAATGGTGTAGAGTTTAGGTGGAATACCCTTTTCCAACACCGTCGTTGGATCGTCTTTTCCCTTAATAATAGGTATCATATTTCACATATGAGCTCGGGACTAAGTTGCTTGCTCGGCCTATACGAGGTCGTAGCGACGCGAAATCGGAAATAAAAGTATGATGGTTCGAAAGCTGAGAAAAAAAGCTATAAAATGGTGTAGAGTTTAGGTGGAATACCCTTTTCCAACACCGTCGTTGGATCGTCTTTTCCCTTAATAATAGGTATCATATTTCACATATGAGCTCGGGACTAAGTTGCTTGCTCGGCCTATACGAGGTCGTAGCGACGCGAAATCGGAAATAAAAGTATGATGGTTCGAAAGCTGAGAAAAAAAGCTATAAAATGGTGTAGAGTTTAGGTGGAATACCCTTTTCCAACACCGTCGTTGGATCGTCTTTTCCCTTAATAATAGGTATCATATTTCACATATGAGCTCGGGACTAAGTTGCTTGCTCGGCCTATACGAGGTCGTAGCGACGCGAAATCGGAAATAAAAGTATGATGGTTCGAAAGCTGAGAAAAAAAGCTATAAAATGGTGTAGAGTTTAGGTGGAATACCCTTTTCCAACACCGTCGTTGGATCGTCTTTTCCCTTAATAATAGGTATCATATTTCACATATGAGCTCGGGACTAAGTTGCTTGCTCGGCCTATACGAGGTCGTAGCGACGCGAAATCGGAAATAAAAGTATGATGGTTCGAAAGCTGAGAAAAAAAGCTATAAAATGGTGTAGAGTTTAGGTGGAATACCCTTTTCCAACACCGTCGTTGGATCGTCTTTTCCCTTAATAATAGGTATCATATTTCACATATGAGCTCGGGACTAAGTTGCTTGCTCGGCCTATACGAGGTCGTAGCGACGCGAAATCGGAAATAAAAGTATGATGGTTCGAAAGCTGAGAAAAAAAGCTATAAAATGGTGTAGAGTTTAGGTGGAATACCCTTTTCCAACACCGTCGTTGGATCGTCTTTTCCCTTAATAATAGGTATCATATTTCACATATGAGCTCGGGACTAAGTTGCTTGCTCGGCCTATACGAGGTCGTAGCGACGCGAAATCGGAAATAAAAGTATGATGGTTCGAAAGCTGAGAAAAAAAGCTATAAAATGGTGTAGAGTTTAGGTGGAATACCCTTTTCCAACACCGTCGTTGGATCGTCTTTTCCCTTAATAATAGGTATCATATTTCACATATGAGCTCGGGACTAAGTTGCTTGCTCGGCCTATACGAGGTCGTAGCGACGCGAAATCGGAAATAAAAGTATGATGGTTCGAAAGCTGAGAAAAAAAGCTATAAAATGGTGTAGAGTTTAGGTGGAATACCCTTTTCCAACACCGTCGTTGGATCGTCTTTTCCCTTAATAATAGGTATCATATTTCACATATGAGCTCGGGACTAAGTTGCTTGCTCGGCCTATACGAGGTCGTAGCGACGCGAAATCGGAAATAAAAGTATGATGGTTCGAAAGCTGAGAAAAAAAGCTATAAAATGGTGTAGAGTTTAGGTGGAATACCCTTTTCCAACACCGTCGTTGGATCGTCTTTTCCCTTAATAATAGGTATCATATTTCACATATGAGCTCGGGACTAAGTTGCTTGCTCGGCCTATACGAGGTCGTAGCGACGCGAAATCGGAAATAAAAGTATGATGGTTCGAAAGCTGAGAAAAAAAGCTATAAAATGGTGTAGAGTTTAGGTGGAATACCCTTTTCCAACACCGTCGTTGGATCGTCTTTTCCCTTAATAATAGGTATCATATTTCACATATGAGCTCGGGACTAAGTTGCTTGCTCGGCCTATACGAGGTCGTAGCGACGCGAAATCGGAAATAAAAGTATGATGGTTCGAAAGCTGAGAAAAAAAGCTATAAAATGGTGTAGAGTTTAGGTGGAATACCCTTTTCCAACACCGTCGTTGGATCGTCTTTTCCCTTAATAATAGGTATCATATTTCACATATGAGCTCGGGACTAAGTTGCTTGCTCGGCCTATACGAGGTCGTAGCGACGCGAAATCGGAAATAAAAGTATGATGGTTCGAAAGCTGAGAAAAAAAGCTATAAAATGGTGTAGAGTTTAGGTGGAATACCCTTTTCCAACACCGTCGTTGGATCGTCTTTTCCCTTAATAATAGGTATCATATTTCACATATGAGCTCGGGACTAAGTTGCTTGCTCGGCCTATACGAGGTCGTAGCGACGCGAAATCGGAAATAAAAGTATGATGGTTCGAAAGCTGAGAAAAAAAGCTATAAAATGGTGTAGAGTTTAGGTGGAATACCCTTTTCCAACACCGTCGTTGGATCGTCTTTTCCCTTAATAATAGGTATCATATTTCACATATGAGCTCGGGACTAAGTTGCTTGCTCGGCCTATACGAGGTCGTAGCGACGCGAAATCGGAAATAAAAGTATGATGGTTCGAAAGCTGAGAAAAAAAGCTATAAAATGGTGTAGAGTTTAGGTGGAATACCCTTTTCCAACACCGTCGTTGGATCGTCTTTTCCCTTAATAATAGGTATCATATTTCACATATGAGCTCGGGACTAAGTTGCTTGCTCGGCCTATACGAGGTCGTAGCGACGCGAAATCGGAAATAAAAGTATGATGGTTCGAAAGCTGAGAAAAAAAGCTATAAAATGGTGTAGAGTTTAGGTGGAATACCCTTTTCCAACACCGTCGTTGGATCGTCTTTTCCCTTAATAATAGGTATCATATTTCACATATGAGCTCGGGACTAAGTTGCTTGCTCGGCCTATACGAGGTCGTAGCGACGCGAAATCGGAAATAAAAGTATGATGGTTCGAAAGCTGAGAAAAAAAGCTATAAAATGGTGTAGAGTTTAGGTGGAATACCCTTTTCCAACACCGTCGTTGGATCGTCTTTTCCCTTAATAATAGGTATCATATTTCACATATGAGCTCGGGACTAAGTTGCTTGCTCGGCCTATACGAGGTCGTAGCGACGCGAAATCGGAAATAAAAGTATGATGGTTCGAAAGCTGAGAAAAAAAGCTATAAAATGGTGTAGAGTTTAGGTGGAATACCCTTTTCCAACACCGTCGTTGGATCGTCTTTTCCCTTAATAATAGGTATCATATTTCACATATGAGCTCGGGACTAAGTTGCTTGCTCGGCCTATACGAGGTCGTAGCGACGCGAAATCGGAAATAAAAGTATGATGGTTCGAAAGCTGAGAAAAAAAGCTATAAAATGGTGTAGAGTTTAGGTGGAATACCCTTTTCCAACACCGTCGTTGGATCGTCTTTTCCCTTAATAATAGGTATCATATTTCACATATGAGCTCGGGACTAAGTTGCTTGCTCGGCCTATACGAGGTCGTAGCGACGCGAAATCGGAAATAAAAGTATGATGGTTCGAAAGCTGAGAAAAAAAGCTATAAAATGGTGTAGAGTTTAGGTGGAATACCCTTTTCCAACACCGTCGTTGGATCGTCTTTTCCCTTAATAATAGGTATCATATTTCACATATGAGCTCGGGACTAAGTTGCTTGCTCGGCCTATACGAGGTCGTAGCGACGCGAAATCGGAAATAAAAGTATGATGGTTCGAAAGCTGAGAAAAAAAGCTATAAAATGGTGTAGAGTTTAGGTGGAATACCCTTTTCCAACACCGTCGTTGGATCGTCTTTTCCCTTAATAATAGGTATCATATTTCACATATGAGCTCGGGACTAAGTTGCTTGCTCGGCCTATACGAGGTCGTAGCGACGCGAAATCGGAAATAAAAGTATGATGGTTCGAAAGCTGAGAAAAAAAGCTATAAAATGGTGTAGAGTTTAGGTGGAATACCCTTTTCCAACACCGTCGTTGGATCGTCTTTTCCCTTAATAATAGGTATCATATTTCACATATGAGCTCGGGACTAAGTTGCTTGCTCGGCCTATACGAGGTCGTAGCGACGCGAAATCGGAAATAAAAGTATGATGGTTCGAAAGCTGAGAAAAAAAGCTATAAAATGGTGTAGAGTTTAGGTGGAATACCCTTTTCCAACACCGTCGTTGGATCGTCTTTTCCCTTAATAATAGGTATCATATTTCACATATGATTTTGGTAACTGGGGGGGGCCCCGGGATTTCCCCCCCCCCCCCCAAAAAAAAAATGTAAAAAAATCATGGGATTCATTTGTTTTTTAGTCTGTCCTTCCTTTATTTTTACAATAGTAATAAAAAGGTATAAGGGACGGACTATTGTATTCGCTTTGGTGTCTGTCTGTCCGTCAGTCTGTCTGTTCCCATAGAAGGACTTATCCAAACCTGGTCGACCTATATATCAAATTAAAGATCTTTTTACCAGGATCACGAAAATGGTGCAAATTTTGTCCAGAAAACCATAAAGCCAAAAAAACTGGTTTTTGGGGGATTTTTTTCACATTTCCTCACACTAATGAGCTCTGATCTCAAAATTTGTCACGACGACCTATGAACTCAAAGTGAGAAAGTTTTAGATACCTATTAACAGTTCAGTCGATAATTTAAGACCGGTTTCAGCGTCATCTATGTTAAGCTACGCCGAGCAAGGCCAATAAATGGATGGGTGACTTAAACCTTATATTGGGAATAAAGGGAGAATGGGCTCTAGTCTTGATTTTAAATCATTAGGTACATGAAAGTAAAATCGAAAAATCAAATCAAGAATAATAATAAACTGAATATTAGGTAGGTACATAGGTAGGTACTGATCGAATAAACTGTGGGCTAAATATTTCCCAGAGGGACGGACCCAGCTGGTTAATAAGAATACTCTGTGTGTGGGAGTCTCCAAATCTTGTACGTCTCAACTAGATCCACCGTGCTAGTGATTTTGATCCGAATTTTTAGTAAGTAGGTAAAATAGATATTATTTTATTAGATAGATACGTTTACCAAGAAGTAACTTTTTAACTTCTTCATTTTGTTTCAAAGATTAAAGTAATAAAAAAAAATAATAATAAATAAAAAGTCTCCTTATGAAATATTATTAATTTATTATTTAAAATTATATACCTTTGTGGCTCGCAGCGGGCCGCACAATTTGACCAGGCGGGCCGCATGCGGCCCGCCAGTTTGACATGCCTGACCTACATATTAAAACAGGTCAGTGATAGAGGGTAATGCCAGAGCTCTTTATTCCCTCTAGCTAGCATACCTCCTCCTTATAATTTTCATTTATTACGTGTACTTAATATTAATACTTACATTGTTCAGGATGCTGATCTTCAAAATTTTTCAGATAAAGCACGTTCTCTTCTTGTCCAAAATTGTTCATGTATGATTGTATTGTGTGCCTATGCCTTGCCTTGCCTCTTGCCTCGACCTTGAATTTTTCCACACCACGAAAAAATGTTTTTCCAGACAAAGCCCAAAAAAAATCCCTCAGAATCCCTTCATTTCCTCCGAAAATCCCTGATAAATCCCTTATTTCCTCCACTACAAAAATGCAATACTTTCTCATTACTACTCTGTATAGCTCCACTATACAGTTAGAACCTCGAACATTTCAACCGCCATTATATCGACTCTCTATTATTTCAACTCCAATAAAAAATCGGGGGTTTTCCTTATCTTTCATGGAAATCCTACTTTATCAGAGGAAGAGATCATTGAAACATTGAAAGTGTTCAAATAATGAGACTAATGACGAGGAAAACAATATCAAAGACGTGTTTTTTGTTTGTTTCTTGGTTTGTTTTTAATAGCTAGATTTCAGAGGGAATGGCTGTTGCCAGTAGGCACTCTATCCCACGATCTTTTTAATTTCATTTCAAAATGAAAGGGATTTTCTTCCATCTTCTGTTCTCTTATACCACAAAATTTGGTGCCATTTTCATTGTTTTATACGAAATTTCCAATATTTAACCTTTTACACAGAGCCTCGACAAGCTCAACTACCCTCGGTCCCAATTAGTTGAAATAATCGAGGTTCTACTGTACATTAGGAATAGAAAGTAGAAATTAGGTAATGTTTCAAATATTCAAAATTATCAAAAATCCCCCAATCCATTTTTATCCCAGACAGACCAGAAGGATCCCTTAAGAGGGATAAGAGTCCCTTAATTAACTGCGCAATACGCGAAAAACATGGGTTTCATGTTTATATACACATACAATTATGTATCAAAGTACAGGGTGGGACAAAGAACTAACGAAACTATCCATTTCGAACAGGCCGCCATAACGCCCAAACCCCAGAATGATGGTGGACAGGTAAGATGTAGATTTATAGATAGCCATGCAAGAGATGTTTTATGCCGGCTGAAAAAATACTTCTCAAATGCCTTTAATTTCTTCTTGAGGGAAAAAAAAGTCCTTCCTGCTGAAGCATTATTTATCGTTCAATTAGGTATTATTGCTGTACGGAATCTGAATTCTCTTGGTGGGTTAGGTATTATGTGAAGTTACTAAAGTCCCGTTTTTTCTGTGATGTGACATGAAAGGAAAACATTTCTCACTGACTTTGAATCATATTCTATCTAGTTTATTTTCAATGGCAAGAGAAAAAAAAGTAATAATTATTTCGTTACACCACCCTTTATATTAGGAACCTAAATTCTGCCCGACATATAACTACGAATATGCAATACGCAAATAGCAGAATGAGATTATCTTATAAAAACTCTACGTTATGGCATGACGCTGAGGCTGAGGGGGTCTGTTTTGAGAAGGGATGGCAATCCCGCACGATTTTCAATCCCGCGGGATCCCGCACTTTTTTAAAAATGCTTGTTTCCAAGCATTTTTAGGTACTACCACCCCACCCCTAGCTTTTTTTTT
>NW_007382435.1:7517-9153 GCF_000475195.1 Diaphorina citri | reverse complement strand
CGAGCTTCATTTTTCTCCTTTACTGTTACGTCAGACTCCGAAAATTTGAGGTCGAGGGGGCCCGGCCACCCCCCGGCGCCCTTCGAGCTTAATTTTTCTCTTGCACTGTGGGCCAGTCTCTGAAAATTTGGAGCATCCACCTGTCTTCCTATTTTTTTTTCTTCTCTTTCTTTTTGTTTTTCTTCTGCTCCCCCTTCCTCCTTTTTCTTTTCTTATTCTTCTCCTCCTTTTCTTTTGTTCTTCTCCATTTCTCCTTCTCCTGTTTCATCTTGTCCTAGTTTCTTCAATCATTTCCTTCTCCTTCTCCTTCTCCTCCTCCTCCTTTTCTTTTCTCCTTCTTCTCCTTTTTATTAGTCTTGTTACTTGTTCCCTTCTCATTCTCCTCCCCTCCTCCTTTTCTTTTGTTCTTCTCCATTTCTCCTTCTCCTGTTTCATCTTGTCCTAGTTTCTTCAATCATTTCCTTCTCCTTTTCTTTTCTCCTTCTTCTCCTTTTTATTAGTCTTGTTACTTGTTTCCTTCTCATTCTTCTTCTTCTTTTTCTTCTTCTTTTTCTTCTTCTTTTTCTTTTTCTTCTTCTTCTTCTTCTTCTTCTTCTTCTTCTTCTTCTTCTTCTCCTCCTCCTCCTCTTTCTTCTTGTCCTAGTTTCTTCAAACTTTTTCTTCTTCTCCTCCTCCTCCTATTTATTAAGTCTTGTTACTTCTTCCCTTCTCATTCTCATTTCTTCAAAGTTCGAAGTGCATCTTCATGTTCAACACAAAGCAAAGAAGATGGAATACCAAAAGATACCAAAACAACAATCAAACAACTAGAAGTACCAACACAACAACTGCAGTTGGGAGTTAAATAAATATTTTCACAACCAGGGTAGCCAACTCAAAAAACACAAACAGTTGCTCGTAGCTTTCCAGTCTTGAAAAGTTTACTGCTGAACAATCTGAAAAGCAGTGTCGCATCCTTTATAGACTAGGGGAACACCTCTTCTCTTCCTCAGCTCCAAGGCTGGAAAAGTTTAGTAACAATCTGAAAACCAGTGTCGAATCCTTCATAGACTTAGGGGGAACACCTCTTCTCTTCCTCAGCTCCAAGGCTGGAAAAGTTTAGTAACAATCTGAAAACCAGTGTCGAATCCTTCATAGACTTAGGGGGAACACCTCTTCTCTTCCTCAGCTCCAAGGCTGGAAAAGTTTAGTAACAATCTGAAAACCAGTGTCGAATCCTTCATAGACTTAGGGGGAACACCTCTTCTCTTCCTCAGCTCCAAGGCTGGAAAAGTTTAGTAACAATCTGAAAACCAGTGTCGAATCCTTCATAGACTTAGGGGGAACACCTCTTCTCTTCCTCAGCTCCAAGGCTGGAAAAGTTTAGTAACAATCTGAAAACCAGTGTCGAATCCTTCATAGACTTAGGGGGAACACCTCTTCTCTTCCTCAGCTCCAAGGCTGGAAAAGTTTAGTAACAATCTGAAAACCAGTGTCGAATCCTTCATAGACTTAGGGGGAACACCTCTTCTCTTCCTCAGCTCCAAGGCTGGAAAAGTTTAGTAACAATCTGAAAACCAGTGTCGAATCCTTCATAGACTTAGGGGGAACACCTCTTCTCTTCCTCAGCTCCAAGGCTGGAAAAGTTTAGTAACAA
>NW_007382435.1:2657-4997 GCF_000475195.1 Diaphorina citri | reverse complement strand
AGAGAGAGAGAGAGAGAGAGATGAAAAAAAAAGAGTGAAAGGGAGGGGAAAAGAGATGAAGATAGAGATGGAGAGATGGGTCAGAAAGAGAAAAAGATAGGAATGGGAGAGAAAGATAGAACTGGGTTGGTGAGAGAGAGAAAAAAAGATTGAGAAAAAGGGAAATTTCTCGCAGAGTTGGAGAGAGAGAGAGAGAGAAAGGATAAAAAAAGAGGTAAAGAGATTTGAATAGAAGTGAAAGACAAAAAAAAGGAAGAAAAAGGGATGTACGTAAGAAGAGGAAGAGAAAGAAGAGGAAGAGGAAGAAGAAGAAGTGGAAGGAGAAGAAGAAGAAGAAGAAGTGGAAGGAGAAGAAGAGGAAGGAGAAGAAGAGGAAGAAGAAGAAGAGGAGGAAGAAGAAGTGGAAAAAGAAGAAGTGGAAGGAGAAGAAGAAGAAGTAGAAGGAGAAGAAGAGGAAGGAGAAGAAGAGGAAGAAGAAGAAGAAGAGGAGGAAGAAGAAGTGGAAAAAGAAGAAGTGGAAGGAGAAGAAGAAGAAGTGGAAGGAGAAGAAGAGGAAAAAGAAGAAGTGGAAGGAGAAGAAGAGGAAGAAGAAGAAGAGGAAGAAGAACAAGGAGAAGACAAGGAAGAAGAAGAAATAAAAGAGAGGAAGTGAACCAGAAAAGAGATGGAGAAATCTTTCTCGAAAGATTACCAGAGAAATAGAAAAGGATGGAGGTCAAATAATAACAAACGTGCTAAGAGCGAGGGAGAAAGAGATAAAGAGGAGAGAGAGCGAGAGGGGATTACAGAAAGCGATTTGCCTTCTGATTATCCTTAAGGAATAAAGAAATGGTACAAGGAAAACACCGGGTTCTGTCTTGTGTAAGAATTCTTAAATCTCTCTCTCTCTCTCTCTCTCTCTCTCTCTCTCTCTTTCTCTCTCCCTCTCTCTTTCTCTCTCCCTCTCTCTCTCTCTCTCTTTTCTTCCTTTTTTCTCTCTCTGTCGATTTTCTTTTACTGGTCTGACATGGAGAGAGAGAGAGAGAGAGAGAGAGAATTCGTTCTTCTGGAAGCAATATTGTGCATGAATTATAAAGGAAACAGAGAGAGAGAGAGAGAGAGATGAAAAAAAAAGAGTGAAAGGGAGGGGAAAAGAGATGAAGATAGAGATGGAGAGATGGGTCAGAAAGAGAAAAAGATAGGAATGGGATAGAAAGATAGAACTGGGTTGGTGAGAGAGAAAAAGGGAAATTTCTCGCAGAGTTGGAGAGAGAGAGAGAGAGAGAGAGAGAAAGGAGTAAAAGGATAAAAAAGAGGTAAAGAGATTTGAATAGAAGTGAAAGACAAAAAAAAAAGGAAGAAAAAGGGTTGTGCGTAAGAAGAGGAAGAGAAAGAAGAGGAAGAAGAAGAAGAAGTGGAAGGAGAATAAGAAGAAGAAGTGGAAGGAGAAGAAGAGGAAGGAGAAGAAGAGGAAGAAGAAGAAGAAGAGGAGGAAGAAGAAGTGGAAAAAGAAGAAGTGGAAGGAGAAGAAGAAGAAGTGGAAGGAGAAGAAGAGGAAAAAGAAGTGGAAGGAGAAGAAGAGGAAAAAGAAGAAGTGGAAGGAGAAGAAGAGGAAGAAGAAGAAGAAGAGAAAGAAGAAGAAGAGGAAGAAGAAGGAATAGATTAATAGAATAAAATAAAATAGACAATAGAATATACCTTGCTTATCCTGCTCGAATAAGACTAAAAAGTCCCTTTGCCACAGCAGTCCTACCAATCTATGAACTAGCAGTGTTTCTATGAACTGCATACTTCAATGTACGGTAAATCGGTGGCATTTTAGGTGGCAAAATAGGTGGCAATGTACGGCAAAATAGGTGGCAAAAAAATTTTATGGCATATTTTATGGAATTAGTAATTGTTGGTCCGTGTGTGTGTCTGTCTGTAAACAAAATATCTTGAGAACGGTAAGAGCTAGAGACTTGAAGTTTGGTATGTAATTCACAAATGTGACAAGGATGCAACACAGAAACACAAAAAATTGGTTGAGATAGTTGCTGCGCTTGGCCGTATTTTGACAGCTTTTGGACAGATTTTGACCGTTTTTTGGCGGTTTTCAGCTATAGTATACCGACTAAACGGTTAGAGATATTGTAAAAGTTAGGGTAAAAGAACATCACTCAAATAAGCATCATTCAATAGGATAAGGAAAGTCGTGTGATGTTTACACCAGATTTTTACTTTCTTTTTTTTTTCTTTTAACTATCATAAAAAACAATAGAGCTCTCTATTTGTCTCCACCGAGTAAGCATTTTTTATAATATTTACCTAGGTGAGGTTTTTTTTTTTTTTTTTTTTTTATTAATAATGTAGGGAGGTATC
>NW_007382435.1:0-2452 GCF_000475195.1 Diaphorina citri | reverse complement strand
AGGATGAAAAAAAAAAAAAAAAAAAAAAAAAAAAAAAAAACGGCATAATACCTATCACCATTAATGATATCCTCTTCATTTCACAGTCAAAAAACAAATAATAATAATAATAATAATAATAAATAGGTAGGTATGTAAAAAAATTAAAAATAAAAATAAATAAATAAATAAATAAAACATTAAGCCTGATGTGGTATTAAAATAATAATATTGAACAATGTAATTTTTTAATCCAATTGATAATACCACAGCATTATTTTTTTTATTATTATTATCATTATTATTTTTATCGATTCATTCAATTAAGTGTCGGGAGTTGGTTAATTTATTCTCGACCAATAGAAACGAATAAAATTATCCTGCCCCTCCCCTACCCCCGCATTATCTCTAATTTCTACATGATATGAACATAGTCGCTGCCAAAATGAAAGAGCCTATTGTAAAATTGTAGGTACTACCGGAATGAGAATGAGACTGAAAATTTGCATGGTCCTTTCCAAATAAGGTCATAGGGTTTGATGGCAGAGATTGCCTTAGGCAATAATAACGCCCTATTGTAATTTTGTCATAATTTATTACAATAAAGAGTGATTATTATTATTACTATTACTACTATTATTTGGCCCATCATGCTATCTTTTATATTTTGTCCATAAAAATTTAGAAAAATTGGCGATAAGCGATTTCGTTCCTGCTAGGCCTATCTGATTACGCGAAACAATACGTGATTATTGCATCGGCCGCAGTCGTTACATTAATTATTCCAATAATTAAATTTTCGCCAACATGTGTAATGCATATGGAGAACATAATATTGTATACAGGGTTGTTCTTTTACCCTAACTTTTACAATATCTCTAACCGTTTTGTCGCTATAGCTGAAAACCGCCAAAAAAAACGGTCGAAATCTGTCCAAAAGCGGTCAAAATACCGCCAAGCGCAGCAACCATCTCAACCAAACGTGTTGCATCCTTGTCACATTTGCGAACTACATACCAAATTTCAAGTCTCTAGCTCATACCGTTCCCGCGATATTGTTAAATTACACCGAAAAACGCCAAAAAGCGGCAAAATTCCATCAAGCGTTGTACGATTAAACCAAAAGTTCCGCCTTGTTACATTTGACAGCTACATACCAAATTTCAAGTCTCTAGCTCTTACCGTTCTCGAGATATTTTGTTTACAGACAGACACACAGACACACATCAGACACACACACGGACCAATGGCTGAAACTTTGGATTTAGGCTCTAGGAACTTCAAAACGTGTTTTGACACTAAAAACTGACCATCGAAAATTTGACCCGATTACATTACTTTCCTTCCCATAGGATAAGGAAAGTAAAAAGGGAAAAAATATGTAAAATTTTCATCAAGTGAACATTAATTTTATTTCCCTTTAAGCCCCGTATTTGTATCCAAATCATCGTCACAATTTTAATGCACAAATGGTTGAAGAGTAAAAGTTATTGTTCTTCTTTTCAAATGGTTTGTTTTATGAATAAATATATCGTCACAATTTTATTATGTGATCGACATAAAATAAATATGTTTTGTTATAGATGCAGAGCCGTATTTAAGGGGGGGGGCGAGGATGTCCCCTCCATCTTTGAGGTTCATTTTTCTCCTTTACTGTAAGCCAGACTCTGAAAATTTGGAGCACATCTGAAAAGAGAATTCCGAACTTTACTTGTGACATATCATATCAAAGCTCATGAAAAACCTATCCAATTCAATTCAATGTATTTTTATTGTACATAATATAACATTAAAAATACAACATTTCAATGAATACAATTGTACAACGTCAGTTAGAAAAGAAAAGAAAAAGAAGGAGAGAAAAAAATAAAATAATATCTATATCTTTGGTAGTCCTTTGGTAGAAGTTTAAACTCGATACGATAACCAGGGCCGGAGTTATGGCCTTAAATTTGAGTTCAAATCAACAACCAGGGCCGAAATTATGGTCTCAAGTTTGATCCCGATACGACAACCAGGGCCGGAGTTATTTCCCGAGAAAAGACTTTATAAACACCCTGTATACATCATAATATGAACATAGGACGTGTTTATGGTAACACATGGTGAACAGTATTTCCAATCTGGCCGCCATGTTGGATTTCATTACATTGTTGTGTCGTGTGTTACGAAGACACGATTATTTATTTCTGATAATTTTAAATTTTATGTACAAATAGTCAGCTCCCGTGGCGCAGTGGAACGCTCGCCTTGCACGCGGGAGACCCGGGTTCGATTCCCGGCGAAGTTAAAAAAAATGTATGGAAAAGGAGAGAGATGATTACAAGAAATGGACAAGAGGAGAGTTGCAGGTATCGGGTACCCTAAATGATTTGAAATTATTAATTCCGGGTCGGGCTGTTGCGGGGCATGCGGGGCCCACTCAGCCTCTTGAGGAAACTGAGTAGATAATTCTCTCTCTCTCTCTTTATTA
>NW_007382434.1:0-9154 GCF_000475195.1 Diaphorina citri | reverse complement strand
TACAAAGAATCATACAAACATATAAGTACAGCATACCCTCCACTCCCGCAAAAAATCTATACTCCATCTTCCAACAACACAAATCACTGGACTCAACACCCCAAAACTAAAGAAACCCCAGTAACCTCAAATTTTGATACGGAAGAAATTAACGACTTCATCAAATTACAACAATCTATCAAAGAGCTTAACAAAATCTGCAACCTAAAAGAGATGATAACAAAAATTCAACAACTTACAGAAAAAATCAAAAACTCAAACAATGAAGCCGAAAAACTCAATGCCTTTCTTTCAGTTCTCCTACCATGAATGCAAGAATTAATCTGAAAAAAATCAAAATATCTACTTGGAACACACAAGGACTAAAAAACAAAATAAACGAATTTGAAATCTTCTTAAATACTAATAACATAGACATCGCTTGTGTACAGGAAACCCTTATTAACCCCGACACCAGAATACACATACCTAATTACAGTGCTATCAAGTGACTTTAACTATTCCCTTTTTAAATATCTACTTTACAATAATCTTTTTTGTTGTGTTAAATTTCGTGCTACCTAAGAGTATTCTACGTGTACCCCACCAAGCTGTGACACATTAGAAGTGACTCTAACCATTTTCTTTTTAAATATCTACATTACAATAATCTTTATCAAAATAATCTGTGCTATCAAGTGACTTTAACTATTCCCTTTTTAAATATCTACTTTACAATAATCTTTTTTGTTGTGTTAAATTTCGTGCTACCTAAGAGTATTCTACGTGTACCCCACCAAGCTGTGACACATTAGAAGTGACTCTAACCATTTTCTTTTTAAATATCTACATTACAATAATCTTTATCAAAATAATCTGTGCTATCAAGTGACTTTAACTATTCCCTTTTTAAATATCTACTTTACAATAATCTTTTTTGTTGTGTTAAATTTCGTGCTACCTAAGAGTATTCTACGTGTACCCCACCAAGCTGTGACACATTAGAAGTGACTCTAACCATTTTCTTTTTAAATATCTACATTACAATAATCTTTATCAAAATAATCTGTGCTATCAAGTGACTTTAACTATTCCCTTTTTAAATATCTACTTTACAATAATCTTTTTTGTTGTGTTAAATTTCGTGCTACCTAAGAGTATTCTACGTGTACCCCACCAAGCTGTGACACATTAGAAGTGACTCTAACCATTTTCTTTTTAAATATCTACATTACAATAATCTTTATCAAAATAATCTGTGCTATCAAGTGACTTTAACTATTCCCTTTTTAAATATCTACTTTACAATAATCTTTTTTGTTGTGTTAAATTTCGTGCTACCTAAGAGTATTCTACGTGTACCCCACCAAGCTGTGACACATTAGAAGTGACTCTAACCATTTTCTTTTTAAATATCTACATTACAATAATCTTTATCAAAATAATCTGTGCTATCAAGTGACTTTAACTATTCCCTTTTTAAATATCTACTTTACAATAATCTTTTTTGTTGTGTTAAATTTCGTGCTACCTAAGAGTATTCTACGTGTACCCCACCAAGCTGTGACACATTAGAAGTGACTCTAACCATTTTCTTTTTAAATATCTACATTACAATAATCTTTATCAAAATAATCTGTGCTATCAAGTGACTTTAACTATTCCCTTTTTAAATATCTACTTTACAATAATCTTTTTTGTTGTGTTAAATTTCGTGCTACCTAAGAGTATTCTACGTGTACCCCACCAAGCTGTGACACATTAGAAGTGACTCTAACCATTTTCTTTTTAAATATCTACATTACAATAATCTTTATCAAAATAATCTGTGCTATCAAGTGACTTTAACTATTCCCTTTTTAAATATCTACTTTACAATAATCTTTTTTGTTGTGTTAAATTTCGTGCTACCTAAGAGTATTCTACGTGTACCCCACCAAGCTGTGACACATTAGAAGTGACTCTAACCATTTTCTTTTTAAATATCTACATTACAATAATCTTTATCAAAATAATCTGTGCTATCAAGTGACTTTAACTATTCCCTTTTTAAATATCTACTTTACAATAATCTTTTTTGTTGTGTTAAATTTCGTGCTACCTAAGAGTATTCTACGTGTACCCCACCAAGCTGTGACACATTAGAAGTGACTCTAACCATTTTCTTTTTAAATATCTACATTACAATAATCTTTATCAAAATAATCTGTGCTATCAAGTGACTTTAACTATTCCCTTTTTAAATATCTACTTTACAATAATCTTTTTTGTTGTGTTAAATTTCGTGCTACCTAAGAGTATTCTACGTGTACCCCACCAAGCTGTGACACATTAGAAGTGACTCTAACCATTTTCTTTTTAAATATCTACATTACAATAATCTTTATCAAAATAATCTGTGCTATCAAGTGACTTTAACTATTCCCTTTTTAAATATCTACTTTACAATAATCTTTTTTGTTGTGTTAAATTTCGTGCTACCTAAGAGTATTCTACGTGTACCCCACCAAGCTGTGACACATTAGAAGTGACTCTAACCATTTTCTTTTTAAATATCTACATTACAATAATCTTTATCAAAATAATCTGTGCTATCAAGTGACTTTAACTATTCCCTTTTTAAATATCTACTTTACAATAATCTTTTTTGTTGTGTTAAATTTCGTGCTACCTAAGAGTATTCTACGTGTACCCCACCAAGCTGTGACACATTAGAAGTGACTCTAACCATTTTCTTTTTAAATATCTACATTACAATAATCTTTATCAAAATAATCTGTGCTATCAAGTGACTTTAACTATTCCCTTTTTAAATATCTACTTTACAATAATCTTTTTTGTTGTGTTAAATTTCGTGCTACCTAAGAGTATTCTACGTGTACCCCACCAAGCTGTGACACATTAGAAGTGACTCTAACCATTTTCTTTTTAAATATCTACATTACAATAATCTTTATCAAAATAATCTGTGCTATCAAGTGACTTTAACTATTCCCTTTTTAAATATCTACTTTACAATAATCTTTTTTGTTGTGTTAAATTTCGTGCTACCTAAGAGTATTCTACGTGTACCCCACCAAGCTGTGACACATTAGAAGTGACTCTAACCATTTTCTTTTTAAATATCTACATTACAATAATCTTTATCAAAATAATCTGTGCTATCAAGTGACTTTAACTATTCCCTTTTTAAATATCTACTTTACAATAATCTTTTTTGTTGTGTTAAATTTCGTGCTACCTAAGAGTATTCTACGTGTACCCCACCAAGCTGTGACACATTAGAAGTGACTCTAACCATTTTCTTTTTAAATATCTACATTACAATAATCTTTATCAAAATAATCTGTGCTATCAAGTGACTTTAACTATTCCCTTTTTAAATATCTACTTTACAATAATCTTTTTTGTTGTGTTAAATTTCGTGCTACCTAAGAGTATTCTACGTGTACCCCACCAAGCTGTGACACATTAGAAGTGACTCTAACCATTTTCTTTTTAAATATCTACATTACAATAATCTTTATCAAAATAATCTGTGCTATCAAGTGACTTTAACTATTCCCTTTTTAAATATCTACTTTACAATAATCTTTTTTGTTGTGTTAAATTTCGTGCTACCTAAGAGTATTCTACGTGTACCCCACCAAGCTGTGACACATTAGAAGTGACTCTAACCATTTTCTTTTTAAATATCTACATTACAATAATCTTTATCAAAATAATCTGTGCTATCAAGTGACTTTAACTATTCCCTTTTTAAATATCTACTTTACAATAATCTTTTTTGTTGTGTTAAATTTCGTGCTACCTAAGAGTATTCTACGTGTACCCCACCAAGCTGTGACACATTAGAAGTGACTCTAACCATTTTCTTTTTAAATATCTACATTACAATAATCTTTATCAAAATAATCTGTGCTATCAAGTGACTTTAACTATTCCCTTTTTAAATATCTACTTTACAATAATCTTTTTTGTTGTGTTAAATTTCGTGCTACCTAAGAGTATTCTACGTGTACCCCACCAAGCTGTGACACATTAGAAGTGACTCTAACCATTTTCTTTTTAAATATCTACATTACAATAATCTTTATCAAAATAATCTGTGCTATCAAGTGACTTTAACTATTCCCTTTTTAAATATCTACTTTACAATAATCTTTTTTGTTGTGTTAAATTTCGTGCTACCTAAGAGTATTCTACGTGTACCCCACCAAGCTGTGACACATTAGAAGTGACTCTAACCATTTTCTTTTTAAATATCTACATTACAATAATCTTTATCAAAATAATCTGTGCTATCAAGTGACTTTAACTATTCCCTTTTTAAATATCTACTTTACAATAATCTTTTTTGTTGTGTTAAATTTCGTGCTACCTAAGAGTATTCTACGTGTACCCCACCAAGCTGTGACACATTAGAAGTGACTCTAACCATTTTCTTTTTAAATATCTACATTACAATAATCTTTATCAAAATAATCTGTGCTATCAAGTGACTTTAACTATTCCCTTTTTAAATATCTACTTTACAATAATCTTTTTTGTTGTGTTAAATTTCGTGCTACCTAAGAGTATTCTACGTGTACCCCACCAAGCTGTGACACATTAGAAGTGACTCTAACCATTTTCTTTTTAAATATCTACATTACAATAATCTTTATCAAAATAATCTGTGCTATCAAGTGACTTTAACTATTCCCTTTTTAAATATCTACTTTACAATAATCTTTTTTGTTGTGTTAAATTTCGTGCTACCTAAGAGTATTCTACGTGTACCCCACCAAGCTGTGACACATTAGAAGTGACTCTAACCATTTTCTTTTTAAATATCTACATTACAATAATCTTTATCAAAATAATCTGTGCTATCAAGTGACTTTAACTATTCCCTTTTTAAATATCTACTTTACAATAATCTTTTTTGTTGTGTTAAATTTCGTGCTACCTAAGAGTATTCTACGTGTACCCCACCAAGCTGTGACACATTAGAAGTGACTCTAACCATTTTCTTTTTAAATATCTACATTACAATAATCTTTATCAAAATAATCTGTGCTATCAAGTGACTTTAACTATTCCCTTTTTAAATATCTACTTTACAATAATCTTTTTTGTTGTGTTAAATTTCGTGCTACCTAAGAGTATTCTACGTGTACCCCACCAAGCTGTGACACATTAGAAGTGACTCTAACCATTTTCTTTTTAAATATCTACATTACAATAATCTTTATCAAAATAATCTGTGCTATCAAGTGACTTTAACTATTCCCTTTTTAAATATCTACTTTACAATAATCTTTTTTGTTGTGTTAAATTTCGTGCTACCTAAGAGTATTCTACGTGTACCCCACCAAGCTGTGACACATTAGAAGTGACTCTAACCATTTTCTTTTTAAATATCTACATTACAATAATCTTTATCAAAATAATCTGTGCTATCAAGTGACTTTAACTATTCCCTTTTTAAATATCTACTTTACAATAATCTTTTTTGTTGTGTTAAATTTCGTGCTACCTAAGAGTATTCTACGTGTACCCCACCAAGCTGTGACACATTAGAAGTGACTCTAACCATTTTCTTTTTAAATATCTACATTACAATAATCTTTATCAAAATAATCTGTGCTATCAAGTGACTTTAACTATTCCCTTTTTAAATATCTACTTTACAATAATCTTTTTTGTTGTGTTAAATTTCGTGCTACCTAAGAGTATTCTACGTGTACCCCACCAAGCTGTGACACATTAGAAGTGACTCTAACCATTTTCTTTTTAAATATCTACATTACAATAATCTTTATCAAAATAATCTGTGCTATCAAGTGACTTTAACTATTCCCTTTTTAAATATCTACTTTACAATAATCTTTTTTGTTGTGTTAAATTTCGTGCTACCTAAGAGTATTCTACGTGTACCCCACCAAGCTGTGACACATTAGAAGTGACTCTAACCATTTTCTTTTTAAATATCTACATTACAATAATCTTTATCAAAATAATCTGTGCTATCAAGTGACTTTAACTATTCCCTTTTTAAATATCTACTTTACAATAATCTTTTTTGTTGTGTTAAATTTCGTGCTACCTAAGAGTATTCTACGTGTACCCCACCAAGCTGTGACACATTAGAAGTGACTCTAACCATTTTCTTTTTAAATATCTACATTACAATAATCTTTATCAAAATAATCTGTGCTATCAAGTGACTTTAACTATTCCCTTTTTAAATATCTACTTTACAATAATCTTTTTTGTTGTGTTAAATTTCGTGCTACCTAAGAGTATTCTACGTGTACCCCACCAAGCTGTGACACATTAGAAGTGACTCTAACCATTTTCTTTTTAAATATCTACATTACAATAATCTTTATCAAAATAATCTGTGCTATCAAGTGACTTTAACTATTCCCTTTTTAAATATCTACTTTACAATAATCTTTTTTGTTGTGTTAAATTTCGTGCTACCTAAGAGTATTCTACGTGTACCCCACCAAGCTGTGACACATTAGAAGTGACTCTAACCATTTTCTTTTTAAATATCTACATTACAATAATCTTTATCAAAATAATCTGTGCTATCAAGTGACTTTAACTATTCCCTTTTTAAATATCTACTTTACAATAATCTTTTTTGTTGTGTTAAATTTCGTGCTACCTAAGAGTATTCTACGTGTACCCCACCAAGCTGTGACACATTAGAAGTGACTCTAACCATTTTCTTTTTAAATATCTACATTACAATAATCTTTATCAAAATAATCTGTGCTATCAAGTGACTTTAACTATTCCCTTTTTAAATATCTACTTTACAATAATCTTTTTTGTTGTGTTAAATTTCGTGCTACCTAAGAGTATTCTACGTGTACCCCACCAAGCTGTGACACATTAGAAGTGACTCTAACCATTTTCTTTTTAAATATCTACATTACAATAATCTTTATCAAAATAATCTGTGCTATCAAGTGACTTTAACTATTCCCTTTTTAAATATCTACTTTACAATAATCTTTTTTGTTGTGTTAAATTTCGTGCTACCTAAGAGTATTCTACGTGTACCCCACCAAGCTGTGACACATTAGAAGTGACTCTAACCATTTTCTTTTTAAATATCTACATTACAATAATCTTTATCAAAATAATCTGTGCTATCAAGTGACTTTAACTATTCCCTTTTTAAATATCTACTTTACAATAATCTTTTTTGTTGTGTTAAATTTCGTGCTACCTAAGAGTATTCTACGTGTACCCCACCAAGCTGTGACACATTAGAAGTGACTCTAACCATTTTCTTTTTAAATATCTACATTACAATAATCTTTATCAAAATAATCTGTGCTATCAAGTGACTTTAACTATTCCCTTTTTAAATATCTACTTCACAATAATCTTTTCGTTGTGTTAAACCTCGTGCTACCTGTTAAACCTCGTGCTACCTAAGAGCTATCTACGTGTACCCCACCAAGCTGTGACACATTAGGTAAGACTGCACCCATAGCCTAAAGCTTATTAGCTCTCTTTTACATCAACTAATTACCTTTTCTATCTTTTATCTTAATTCTACTAATTATCCTATCTTATAAACAAACTCAGATTGTGTCTCATATTGTAATCAACGCTTCATCATATAGAACAAAAAAATTTTGGCGCCAGCTTCTTATTTCCCGCCAACCACCCCCAGCTGATTTGATCACCATCTCTCTCTGACGGCACGATTATACGTCTTGAGTTTCCCAAACTGAACGTCACTCTCCAGCGGCACGGCGATCATCTAGACTCAAACTGAATATCATTCTCTAGCGGCACGGTGTTTCAGGTGAACAACGAATCAGAGCTCCCTTGGCTTCTCATTGGTTCTTTCTTTTTTCATTTTTTTATTAATATTTCTTAGTCTGTAAGATTTTCTTTTATTATTTCTTCGTTAGTCTGTAAGATTTTCTTTCCTACTGTTATATCATCAATCTTTACAACTCTAGATTACCTCTTTGAATCCATATCTTACCCTCACTACATCTAATAGAACAAAAGTACCCACTCCTTACCACTGATTTACTCCAAATTAAATTCACACCATGCCTCAGAAAAAGAAGAAGGGCCGATCACCCATATCAACAAAAACAAATAAGAACTATAATAAATCTGCAAATTCTCCCACCAGCAGCCCCCCGTATCTAACTAGAAGCAATTCTTCCAACTCTATTGGATATTGTCCCCCAAATAACAACAGCCCCAGACAAAACCAAACCTCGGAGTTAAATATAAACACATCAAATCTTGCATCAATTATTGAACATCAAACTCAAGCAACAATGTACTCTGTTTCTACAAGCAATTCCTTTGAGGCACTCAACAACATAAGAGCAGAAAATACAAGGGACAAAGAAACAGACGAAAATGAAAATAGGGAAGCAAATGAAAATAGCCCCAATCAAAAGAAAAATGTCCCCCTTAAAATAACCCCTATCATAATTGAACCATATGGACAAAGTGTTGAGGAAATTAAAAACAGAATTAAGAAAGTGTGCAACACCACCCCTCAACTTAAATATGTTGGAAACCAAAGCGGCAAGAAAATTAGTATCCACTGCTTTGACCTCGAGGACTACAACCACCTAAACAATCATCTAAAAGAACACGCTTTCTCGTTTCATACCTTCACCCTACCTAAGGATAAACAATTGTCTGCAGTCCTCAAAGGCCTTCCGCCTGACATTACCAAAGAGGAAATTCTAGAAGAAATCAAACTCGATATTCCACAAGTAATGTCTGTTGATTTAATGAAAACTCCTAACTCTGAATTCCAACCAATATTTCTAGTTAAATTTAGTAACGAAATACAATTTCACGATGTAACCAAAATCAGATTTATTTCACATATCAGAATCTACTGGCAAAAATACACTCCAATAAACAAAGTCACACAGTGCTACAGATGCCAAGCCTATGGACATGGAATGAGAAACTGCAACCGTCCTGCAAAATGCTTTAAATGCGCCGGAACTCACATGTCAGCCAATTGCAAAAAGCTCAAAGACACACCACCCAAATGTGCTAACTGTAATGAAGAACATCTGGCAAACAGCAAGCAATGCAAGTACTATTTGGAATACATTGAAAAAAGGAACCCCGCGAGCAACAAAAGATATACTGACAAAAATCAATCTCAACGCTA
>NW_007382433.1:0-9154 GCF_000475195.1 Diaphorina citri | reverse complement strand
TCTGTGCTTTAATTTTGCCTGTCATTGTCCATTTTAACTATTAGATTATATGGAAAACGAAAAATACTTCACTTTTATGTTACACACAAAAGTGGTATTCGTTTTCTATCCAATCAAATTTTCAATATTATCAGAGTTTGGTGAAATATGATGATGAGTTAGTGAAAAGACCGCAGTTCAAATCTCGGTCTGGCAAAATACATATTATCTAGATCACAAAGCGATTTCTCTCTCAATTCCCTTTCATCACTCGTTTATGACCTCTTCAAACATTCTCTCATTCTTCATCATGATTCGTACAGTTGGGAAAAGGAGAATAGAAGAGAGGAAAAAAGGAATTTGATTTGACAGTCTCTCACGCTCAGACGGTCTGAACGTGTGTGGTGGAAAAAGATATAGACCCAGGTCTGTCAGATCGCCTGAACGTGAGGGACTGTGCAAATAGTTTCAGGACCTAGCCCCAAACCCAGAGTAAAGACCACGTACATGAATGTGACGCTGGTTTGAACACAAACATTGCTTTATTGTTATTTTTTTCCTTACTGTCCCTAAATCCGCGTCCTGCGGCTTACAAGGCAGACGCACTACCCTCAAAGCGAACTAGGCTGGCAGAGGAATGATGGTTATTTACACTGCTCGCATCTTCGCACTCAACCTTCGCTATTGATATAGCGTGAGGAAATTTGGGCTAGTCTTCTCCCTGTTTATAGTCCCCTAACTAGACGCTGATTTACTCTCTGTTTATAGTCCCTCAGCCAGACTTTTTTATAGTCCCTCAGCCAGACTTGTTTACAGCCAGAAATACAAGCAAATAAAGTGTAAACTACCAATACAATAGTTTATAGTCCCTCAGCCAGACTTGTTTACAGCCAGAAATACAAGCAAATAAAGTGTAAACTACCAATACAATAAATAATAATAATAATAAAAAGCTTTAGGTATTACATCTATTCGACACTAACATTATCAATTTGTCATTGCTCTTCTGTGGTTCTAATTTAGACCTTCTAAACCTCAATGAGGCTCAATTCGCATGTAGCTACGGTTCTTGAGAGCTGAATTTTCACAGGAAAGTTCAACAGAAATACAAGAAGTAGCGATTTCATGTACCAAAGATTAATTATCACTTCAAGACAAGGTTAAATCTCGAGTGTACTCAACACTTTGGTGGGATTCGGTTCAATTTTTAAGAAACCTTTATTTTTCTATAACTGACTGTGCTTTTTTACTTTTCTTATCCTATAGGAAGGAAAACTTCTTGCTTGACAAGCCGTCTGTCATGCATGCTTGAATCAAAGATTAATTATCACTTCAAGACAAGGTTAAATCTCGAGTGTACTCAACACTTTGGTGGGATTCGGTTCAATTTTTAAGAAACCTTCATTTTTCTATAACTGACTGTGCTTTTTTACTTTTCTTACCCTATAGGAAGGAAAACTTCTTGCTTGACAAGCCGTCTGTCATGCATGCTTGAACGTGTGTGGGGCCATTAGGGTTCAAATTTAAACTTTAAATTTATTTCGTTCAAAAAATCATAATTTTGCTCTCCTGTTATGATGGATTGTTGTGTTGGCCCATGTTTTTTCTTTGGAATTTTCAGCGAGGTGAAAATATCCCACAGAAAAACACGGGTCAGAAATTTTCATGTACCAAAGATTAATTATCACTTGAAAACAAGGTCATATTTCCAGTGTACTCAACACTTTGGTATGGTGACTTCTATTTAGATTTTTTCCTTTTTTTTTTAAACTATGGTTTGAATGTGGACCTGGAGGTTGGTGGTTTCAGTCCATGTGAAAACATAATATTAATCCAGGTGTAATTAGGATTATTAGGGAACGACATTTGTGATAATCATTTAAAACATAAGTAGGTCTAACACGATTTTATTTCTTCTTCTTTTTCCAAGAATTTAACAACCTAGGTAATGGAACTTTGAGGTCAGAAGGTGATGTAATGCTGACGTTCCAACTGATATGATCTACAATTTCTACACACCAATGCAAACAAACAGGGTGGGATCTTCACGGATTGTGGATCCAAACTTTAAGGAGTGGATTGATCAAAAAATAAAGTCATTTATGCTAGGGTTTACCAACTCGGGATTGATATGAAACGACTTCCCTATACTTAATACCCAGATCAACCTCGGATCGTGAGACAATCCACAGTGATAAAACTCGACCTTAGAAACATAGTTCTGAGCAAGAAAGAGGAAAACGCCGGAGTTCCAGATTTGATTCCCCCTAGGATCGAAGTTCTTTTGACTCTGCACTTGGAGTTCGGAGTGCACTTTGCCTTATGTTATGAGGGCAATCGAGTAGCTGCTTTAATCGAGTAGCGACCAGTGGCGACATTACCAGTGAAAAAGATTGGAGATAAAAGGGAAAATGTGAAATAATAGTACATGAGGCACTTAATGCTGTGATATCCTCTTTTTTTTTTTTTTTTTTTTTTTTTTTTTTTGCTTTAGCACAAATAATTCACGATTTAATTTGATATACTCCTCGTCAATTTAAACTCATTCCATATCAGCCCACCCTATAGATATGTTCTGCCAACATGAACTCTAATTGGCGTACCCAGTTCACAATTGTTAAACTCTGTAATACTTATTATGAAATTATGATTACGTCTATGAGAACTTGGCGATTTGGGCCAGGAATAGATCCGTGTATTAGATTAAAGAAGATACCTATGGTACTCTTGTTGGTGTTGAGTGTGAAAGAAGAAAGTGAAAATATCATATTTCGGTCTGTGATGATTTTTCGTGCGAATGGAGAGTTCAGCATTTCGTAATGTTTGTTTACAAAAACGCTCAAAAAAGGAGCCCCCCATTTTAAATAAAAAAAAAAAAAAAAAAAAAAAAACAAACAAACACCAAGAACATATCAACAATTTCCTGGTAGGTGAGTAATGTTTCTCATTCAAGTCTTTGTTTTGCTCTTCATGTTCAACTTCTACGCCAGCAAAACTTTGTTCCAGTTGTGGTATTGTTTCTGCTGATTAGATATGGAACACAAAGATTGCAATAAGGAGTACTATGATAGACCGAGTCATGTTCTAGCAATTCTGTTCGTAATGATGTCTTTAGATGTGATAGTGTGTGTGTTCTCTATTGATAATGGAAACAGTACAAGTCTGGGTTAGTGTTCTATTTAATTAAGTACAAGCTATGTTTTCTATGTGTTAAAGTACTGTGTTCTATTTAGAGTGTTGAAATACAAGCTATGTATTCTAGTTAGAAGCCATGTTTTCTTTGTGTAGATAATAGAAATACAAGCTATAACCGTTCCATATGTTGCACTAGTTAATTCAAAAGTGCACTTTTCAACAGTGCATACAATAGAGACCATATCAAGTTATCAGGGCTTTGTGATTTTTTTTTTATATGGCTTTGTTTTAAACAAAATTTCAGACAAGAATTAATAAAATTGGTTTCTACTGAAGCATGTAATGAACACCTGGGCTTTGAAAAGCACGACCTAGGACAAAGCAGTAGCACAGCTAATAGTGTTAGTTAGCTCTGTTTCAAAACAACAACAGAATCCTACTGATAAGAGAAAGGAGTGATAAGGCAGAGTAACTTTTGAGGTTTGCACTTAACGAATCGGATTAAAAAGAGCTTGAGATTTGAGATCAATCCAGAATCGCTGAGTGAGGATAAAATTACATGTCTCAGCCTGGACCCGAACCTCCTGAACCCAAGGTTAGAAACTCAAATACCAAACCACTGAGTGTGTTTCTGCAAGTGTGTTTGCCCAATGACGCAGGAACACTTGCAAAATACGTTTCAGATAAATTTGAAGAATGGTACAAGCATGTTATCTTTATCTACAAACCAATTAGACTCCGTACAGGAGAAACATTTCAGCAACTAGTAAAAAAAAACATCGAAATATTTACGTCGAACTTTAACCCGATAGCGTCCAAAGTTTGGTTTCCATACCAGAAACACTACAATGTAAGTTTCCAAATGTACTAATAAGAGAGTGACGAGAACGTCAAAGAAAAAGCGGAAGAAATTTTCGACATACCTTGAAAATGAACCCTTGCAGAAAAAAAAGTTTATAGTCACTCTACTTACTATAGCTACAGAACATCCATATAGGTATAGGTAGCTCAATCTCTCACCAATCACACTATAGCTCAACGAACGTTTAATACAGTATACTCGTATAGAAAAGAGAATAGATCCAGTAAAAGACTATCGTCACTCTACTTACTATAGCTACAGAACATCCATATAGGTATAGGTAGCTCAATCTCTCACCAATCACACTATAGCTCAACGAATGTTTAATACAGTATACTCGTATAGAAAAGAGAATAGATCCAGTAATAGACTATAGCTACAGAACATCCACAGGTATAGTTGAGCAGAGCGTAGGAATGAGTACTACATCTGATTACCTGAGCCACGGTACCAGACACCAAGTGGTACCACGAGCGGCGTAGAATGTTTAATACAGTATACTCGTATAGAAAAGAGAATAGATCCAGTAATAGACTATAGCTACAGAACATCCACAGGTATAGTTGAGCCGAGCCTAGGAATGAGTACTACATCTGATTACCTGAGCCACGGTACCAGACACCAAGTGGTACCACGAGCGGCGTGCCTTTCACTCTCCATATGCCAAGCTACCAGGCGAGTTTCCCCTTCTAACCTCCGAGGAAGGTCTTGTGAATTGTGTGAATATAAATAAGACCGATTCCCTTTCACTACCCAATAGTATCTAACCAATGCGTATTGGCTACCAGGCGAGTTTCCCCTTCTAACCTCCGAGGAAGGTCTTGTGAATTGTGTGAATATAAATAAGACCGATTCCCTTTCACTACCCCATAGTATCTAACCAATGCGTATTGATACATATGTTATCTTGAAGAATTTCAAGAATTTATGACGAAGAATTCATTGTTTTCGGATTGATTTTGATAGCTCATGAAACTACAATGTACGAGCTTTGGAAGGAAGGCTAGCAGAAAATTCTTAGGCCGCTCTAAAAGTGTTCGCAGGCCAGAGATCCCTGCCCTAGGGGCTGGCGTTTATTTGAAGCAGAGAGTGTTGTAGAGCTCAAGACAACGAAGATTGGGGTTTTTTTTCTCCGTTTTCTAGAACTATTTCATCGACTTCCTAGGACAGGGATTTCCAATTTCGATGGATAAGGTCGGTTGAATTCATAAGTACAACTTAGTGAGATTGGAACATACCCTCCTCTGTCACTCGAGGTCGACTTATCCATCGAAATTGGAAATCCCTGTCCTAGGAAGTCGATGAAATAGTTCTAGAAAACGGAGAAAAAAAACCCCAATCTTCGTTGTCTTGAGCTCTACAACACTCTCTGCTTCAAATAAACGCCAGCCCCTAGGGCAGGGATCTCTGGCCTGCGAACACTTTTAGAGCGGCCTAAGAATTTTCTGCTAGCCTTCCTTCCAAAGCTCGTACATTGTAGTTTCATGAGCTATCAAAATCAATCCGAAAACAATGAATTCTTCGTCATAAATTCTTGAAATTCTTCGAGATAACATATACACACACACACACACACACACACACACACACACACACACACACACACACACCACACACACACACCACACACACACACCACACACGGTCGCGCTACGCGCTCCCTGACATGTCTCACAGAGCAGCATAACAGGCATAACTTCGAACCGCCGCCATTTTGAATCAGGTTTGAATGTGAAAATTTCAAGTAGCCTATGTCACCCGGAGTACTTTTCTTAACAACCACAAAAAATTTCATCGAAATCGGTCGAGCCGTTTTCTCGTGAAAAGAGGACAAGAACGGGTCTATTAGGCCATTTTCTTCACTTTTTGACCCGCCGCCATTTTGAATCAGGATGGAATGTGAAAATTTCAAGTAGCCTATGTCACCCGGAGTACTTTTCTTAACAACCACAAAAAATTTCATCAAAATCGGTTGAGCCGTTTTCTCGTGAAAAGAGGACAAAAACGGGGCTATTAGGCCATTTTCTGCGCGTTTTTGAACCGCCGCCATTTTGAATCAGGATGGAATTTGAAAATTTCAAGTAGCCTATGTCACCCGGAGTTCTTTTCTTAACAACCACAAAAAATTTCATCAAAATCGGTTGAGCCGTTTTCTCGTGAAAAGAGGACAAAAACGGGTGTATTAGGCTATTTTCTTCACGTTTTTGAACCGCCGCCATTTTGAATCAGGATGGAATGTGAAAATTTCAAGTAGTCTATGTCACCCGGAGTACTTTTCTTAACAACCACAAAAAATTTCTTCAAAATCGGTCGAGCCGTTTTCTCGTGAAAAGAGGACAACCAAAGGTCTTTTTAGCGTAACAGACAGACATACACACATACAGACAGACAGACAGACAGACAGACAGAAATTTTTCTAATGTGATTTTTGGAATCGTGGATGCATAAGGAGTAAGAATAACTAAAAATTTCACGATTCTAAGCAATGTACAGACAAATCTACAATTTTATTTATATAGATAGCTTAAGGACTATTTGTCTCACTAATGATGGAAGATCACAGACATTCTGATTGTGATCTCTTCTGATGTGTCCAAGGACCTACATGGTTCTTTTCAAGATCGAAAGCTATCGGTTCCAGTGTAGCGTCTAGCTATCGGTCTATAGTCAGTTGGTTCTATCGTTTTCTCTAGATCTGGAGGTTTCGTTGTTGCGGTCTTTCAAATCACGCCCCACGCGATGAGTGTTGGCAATACACCGATTACTCGAAAATTGTCGCTTTACAATTACCATTTGTAGACGAGTCTCAAATTACAGCTCGTAATAGAAATTAAATTGTATTTGGAGCCTCACCATAGACATTGAAATTGTACGGGAACCTCACAAAGTATCAATTCATCTTAAGTACTAATACCTCGAAACATTCCTAAGGTCAGCCACTCACTATCAGGTAGACCTGACAGGTACACCTGATCAGGTCCGCCTGCCAGGTCTACCTGATACCTGATGAGCACACACACTATCAGGTAGACCTGACAGGTATGACTGAAAAGGTCCGCCTCTCTGGTCTACCTGATAAGCACACAAACTTTTAGGTAAACCTGATCAGGTGTACCTGTCAGGTCGACCTAATAGTGAGTGGCTGACCTAGCACAACCGAACGCTCATGTTATTAAGGTTAATTACAACCGCTGAACCCATCCTTTATCACCAACTCGGCTATCAGCAGGTCTTATCACAAATTATCCAATGCTATGTAGTACACGCATCTAGCATTCCTCCCAGATCATTAGTCGAAGACATTCACCATCCGAAGATTGTGTGATTGAAAAAAATCTGGTGTGAACATCACACGACTTCTCTTATCCTATTAACCGCTTAGTCTTAACTCCAGACACAAGAAGCTCACTCTGAGGCTGTAGGGACAACAGCCCCAAAAGATGGGTTAAGCATCTACGAACCGTTTAGTCCGAAGAGCCGAAAACCGCCAAAAAGCGGCCAAAGTGGTGCCAACCACAGTATTGATGTTAACCAAACGTGTCGTGTTGCACAATGCTATGTAGTACACGCATCTAGCATTCCTCCCAGATCATTAGTCGAAGACATTCACCATCCGAAGATTGTGTGATTGAAAAAAAAAAAAAAAAATCTGGTGTGAACATCACACGACTTCTCTTATCCTATTAACCGCTTAGTCTTAACTCCAGACACAAAAAGCCCACTCTGAGGCTGTAGGGACAACAGCCCCAAAAGATGGGCTAAGCATCTACGAACCGTTTAGTCAGAAGAGCCGAAAACCGCCAAAAACCGGCCAAAGTGGTGCCAACCGCAGTATTGATGTTAACCAAACGTTTCGTGTTGCTTCCTTGTTACATTTGTGGACCACATACCAAATTTCAAGTCCCTAGCTCTTACCGTTCTCGAGATATTTTCAGACACACATTCACACGGACCAATAGACCATGCTCAAACTTTGTATTTGGGCTCTAGGGACCTCAAAACGTGTTGGTCACTAAAAACTGACCTTCGAAAATGTTGACCGAACATATTACTTTCCTTCCTCTAGGATAAGGAAAGTAAAAAACACTCGAGAATGATTGAATAGAGAAATATGAGGACTGGGCAATAATGAGAAGTTGTTGGAAATGATGAAAAAAATCTCGTTGCATGGGTAATGTGTCTTTATGTCTTCACAATGATAGAAATAATATGCTTGTTGCAAGAATCAATGTGAAATAATGTGCTTGTTGCGAGAATCAATGTGAAATAATGTGCTTGTTGCAAGAATCGAACCATCCGGCACCATGAACAGTATTGCAACTCATAAAATGTCAAAATATGTATAAACCTTGGCACCTTGGTTGTACTGCTGGGGTAAGGGGACTTTTCAGTCCAGTCCCAGCAGGATACAAGGTGTATTCTATTAGTGTATTCTACGTACTGTGTGTACTTGGTATTGCAAGTTGTTTCAAATAAGCGCCAGCCCCTAGGGCAGGGATCTCTGGCCTGCGAACACTCTTAGAGCAAAAAAAAACTTTTATTTTGTCATTTGGTGGATTGGTTGATCAACCGCTGCAGCGGTTGTGAGTCTTATTAAAAAAAAAAACTTTTGGATGATCTTTTATTTTTGAGAGTCCAAAATAGGAAGTAGGTACTTTATTAATCCCTTATGCCTATATATAAAAAAAACATCAGAAACAACATCAACACATTAGGGAACCCCCCTTTCTTGCTAAAGAAATAGCAATATAGCAAAGGTTGAGTGCAAATACTTGGTATGTTAGCTTTTCCATTCTGGTTTTTATTATTATTTAATGTTGAATCAGCTGGAAAACCTTGGCACCTTGGTTGTACTGCTGGGGTAAGGGGACTTTTCAGTCCAGTCCCAGCAGGATACAAGGTGTATTCTATTAGTGTATTGAAGTGTATTCTACGCACTGTGTGTACTTGGTATTGCAAGTTGTTTCAAATAAACGCCAGCCCCTAGGGCAGGGATCTCTGGCCTGCGAACACTTTTAGAGCGGCCTAAGAATCTTCCTGAGATTTTCCATGTTGAATTGCCAGCCTAGCTAGCTTAGTTGGTACTGCCTTGTAAGCGCCAGGCCGCGGGTTCGATTCCCGCCCGGGGCGGATTTTATTCTGATGGGATAATGTTCGTTCTCGGAACGGCTGGCTTTC
>NW_007382432.1:7471-10403 GCF_000475195.1 Diaphorina citri | reverse complement strand
TTTGAATTCATTTGATGATAGGAAGGCATATAACTCTCCCATAGTGTTAGATAGGCCAATGAAATTGGATCCTGAATCCATATACAAGTTCTTGACTTGTCCTCTTCTTGAGATGAAGCGTCGCAATGCAGCGAGGAATGTTGTGGTTGTAAGATCAGATGCAAGCTCTAAATGTAGCGCTTTCGTAGCCATACAAACAAACAAGCAGAGGTATGCTTTGATTGGGCGAACACCTCGTCGTTTAGTCCAAGTGACATAGAAAGGGCCAGCATAATCTACTCCTGTGTGATAGAATGCTTTGGTCTCCGCAACTCTGTGAGAGGGAAGGTCTCCCATTCTAGGAACCACTGGCTTAGGATTTGTTTTAAAGCATATGTTACATTTACGAATACGATTTCTGATAATATCTTTAGCCCCAACTATCCAATATTTTCTGCGTAAAATTGCAGTGAGTAAGTATGGTCCCGTATGTAAATTCTTTGCATGAGTGTGGTCTATAAGTAGATTAACAATGTGATGATTCTTGGGCAGAATCACAGGATGGATATGCTCGTAATCCAAATGTTTAGCATTGGTAAGTCTACCACCGCATCTGAGGAGACCATCATCAACAAATGGTTTCAACTTCTTCAATTTGTTATCAGGGCTTTCTTTTCCCTTGACCAGACTTTCAATTGTAGGTTTGAAAACTACTTCTTGTAGAGCTTTGATTAATTTCAACTCTGCAATTTCCAAATCTTGTACTGTAATTGGCCCCTTAGACAAAATTCGACCAAATTTTAATACTATGACCACAGCTCTGATGAGCTTTCTCCAGGATGACATTCTTGTAGCCATTTCCAAGAGTACGTTAGATTCCTTTGACGTAACGTAAACTAATGATTTCTTTATTTCTTCAGTTGTACTTACAGTTTCAGCATTATTTCTGGTTAAATTCCACTCATGAATAGGCGTCAGCAACCAAGAGGGTCCTTCCAGGTACAGTTTGCTGGCAAGCAATTCTCCAGGACTCAGGCCACGTGAAAGGACATCCGCTGGATTTTGAGTGCCTGCTACGTGGTACCAACTGTCCTTGTCAGTGAAGTCTTGGATTTTTGATACTCTGTTGCTCACAAACGTGTTCCACTTGAAAGAAGCAGAAAGAATCCAACTTAAAGACACAGTACTATCAGTAAAACATAGGATTTTCTCAATTGGGTATTTCTTCTCAATTATTGTTTGTACCGTGTGCAATAATTTTGCTAACAAGAGCGCTGCACATAGTTCCAAACGTGGAATTGTTACGTACTTGACAGGTGCAACTTTACTTTTAGCACAGATTAGATTAGCACTTATGCTACCATCTGGAGAGGTCACTTGAATGTACACACAAGCCCCAAGTGCACGCTCACTTGCATCACAGAATGAAATAAGACTCACTGAAGAACTAGTCTTAATACCCAAATGCCTAGGTATTCTCAATGTGTTAAGAATAGGCATCTCACTGACAATACTACTCCATCTGTTCTGGATAGTAGAGGGGGGTTCTTCATCCCAGTCTAACTTCATACACCAAAGCTCTTTGATTAGCAATTTCAGTGTTATAATGAAAGGACTAACAAATCCTAGCACGTCAAATATTCTGGCTGTAATGCTCAAAATATTCCTTTTAGTGCATTTGTCATTATCAATGCTTACTTTGAATGAAAAATAATCCTCTGGTGGATTCCATTGGATACCCAATACCTTGAGGTAGGCCTCATTATGATCCCATTCCACATTATTTGTAATCTGGAGTGAGGATGGTATTTCGTTGGCCACCTCCTTACTATTAGTTGCAAATTTACAAATAGTAAAACCAGATTCCTTGAACATAGATATCATTTCTTGTACAATATTTACCGCAGTACCTGGTTCCAAGAATGAACCTAGATAATCATCCATGTAGAACTGTTCCACCTCTGAAGAACCATTGGGAAACTTATCCTTTGAATCCATGGCCAGTTGAGCAAGGACACGTTGAGCGAGGAAAGGCGATGGCTTACTCCCAAACACCACCTTGACCATTTCATAGCATTGGATTGGTTGATCTTGAGACTCACGCCATAGGAAGCGCTGATATTTCCTATCTTCTGGGTGTACAAAGATTGAGAGGAACATCTTCCGGAGATCTGCGGAAACAACATGGGGAAAAAGACGGAACATTATTAAGAGGTCAAATAATCCCTTGAATAAAGTAGGTCCAGTGTGAAGCACATCATTTAATGACAATCCAGATGAAGTCTTGGAGCTAATATCAAATACAATTCTGGTTTTTGTCGTTAAATGGTCAGGCCGTACAATTGCATGGTGTGGCATATAAAAGGCAGGCTTGTCTGCTTTATAATTTTCATCTTGCACTAAGATTGCATGACCATCTGTCATGTATTCCCTCATGGCATGCACATAATTTTCTTTAAAATCAGGCTTCATGCAAAATTTTCTTTCTAAACATGCAAAACGTTTACGTGCAATTTCCCATGAATCACCAAGCAAGATGGGATCCATTTTGAATGGCAGTGCAACACTGTAATGTCCATCTTCACATCTGTTATATGAAGACACAAACTTTTCCTCACAGATCTTATCGTCAAGTGACATGGTTTGAGTTGGTGGAGCTACCTCTTCAGTAGTCCAAAATTTCTGCATCATTGATTCTAATGACACCAGAGGAGTGTTTGCAAAGCACAACATGCACTTTTATTCGTTACTTGACGTTCTTGAACTGCGAACATCCATAGGAGGCTTTTCCCATTACAATGGTCCCAAGTTGAGATTTCAAACAATGATTGGGTAAATTTGAACCAAGCTTGGAATGCTCCTTTCTTTGGAACCAATAGAAATCACTCAGTATGGATATCTTCGATCCACATCCAAGTCCTCCATGGGTCTGGGTGTGAACTCATCATCACTC
>NW_007382432.1:0-2858 GCF_000475195.1 Diaphorina citri | reverse complement strand
CTTAAAAGGTTTCCTTTTCTAAGTATCCGTTCTAAAGAAATAGTGTTCAGTATAAAAAAGTATAGATTGAAACAATTGCAAGAAAAGGAAAATATTCTTATTTAGTTCGTTCGATTAAAACAAGTTAAATTTCGTCAGCATTAAATAAGTACAAGAAGATGGATTCATTCTTAGGTTTGTCTCCCTTTCCCTTTTAGCTGGAACTGATTGGAAAAAAAAGGGAAAAAGGTCACTATACCGTTCAACGGTTTAGGGCCATTAAAAGGAAGACAGAACTCCCTTTCCCTTTTAGCTGGAAACCTGATTGGAAGAAAAGGGAAACAAAAGTCACAATAACGTCGGTCGCTTTAGGTACTTACTAAACTATCATCCTGAAGCCCCATTGGAATCCCTTTCTTTTCTTTCTTTCAAGCGGTCGACCAATCTGATTGGACAAAAACGCAGACAGAAACATCACTATCCGGCCCCAAGCGTAAGGGCGGGCCTCTAAATAGGGACGTCGAACACCCTATTACAAGCAGGAGCCGATGCTGACCGAAAGAGAAGAACAAACGAGGAGAGAACTAAACCGTTCTATTCGGGCAGTCGCAGTGTCAAGTGAGACCAGTTTGTGACGATATTGAAACTTTGCTCTATTAGTTCAGCTTGGTTTTATCTTCTGTATGCTAGGGGTAGACCGGAAACTAGCCATGGGTGATGGAGAACCACATATCAAAGTTACGTGACGCGACAACAGCCACTTCACGCGCATCTACTCTCTCGCACCGAGCGGGCACACTAGAACATGAAAAGCGCCTTGGGCAAATTTTTCTGATGTTTTGAAGAAAAACCGGGCGAGAGCATGTGTGTGAAGTTAGAAAACCAAAAAGAGAGAAATTATTGAAGCAAGGTTGCCAAACCTCACGCCCGCGCCATTCTCCCCCCCATGAAACCAACCCCTGGTTTCATAAATCAACCCCTGGCTTACAAATTACAAGATCATGCTACTTATTGGTTAGGTAACGGACATAATTTTACCGCAGGTCTCTTATAAACCCCTTGATTAGTCTTGACTAATGCCACCCTAACCACCCCATCTGAAGGACCTTTAAAGACTTCAATAACTCGTCCAAGTAACCAGGACAGGACTGGAGTGTTCTCCGACTTAATAATGACAAGCATGCCAACTTCCAACTTGCCACCATCCTTGAGCCATTTGGAGCGTTCTTGAAGTGTTGAAAGATATTCATTGGAATATCTCTTCCAAAACGTTGTCACCATCTGAGTGACCATCTTGTATCGATCTTCCAGTTTGATGGTGTTAGGTGTCTCATCACCCAATGGTAGGTATGTCGTTGGAACTTGCATCAGGAAGTGAGCAGGAGTGAGAACCACTGGATCTTCAGGAGTGCCTCCTAATTGACCAAGTGGCCTACTATTGAGGATGCTTTCAACAGCCGTCAGAACTGAATAAAGCATTTCATAGGTCAAAATATGTGTGCCCAAAATCTTCTTCAAGTGTTTCTTAACACAGCCCACCTGGCTTTCCCATAAGCCACCAAAGTGGGGTGCGGCTGGTGGATTGAAATGGAAAACAATCCGATGTTCCAATAATTCTGCAGCGTATACATTTATTGGTTAGGTAACGGACATAATTTTACCGCAGGTCTCTTATAAACCCCTTGATTAGTCTTGACTAATGCCACCCTAACCACCCCATCTGAAGGACCTTTAAAGACTTCAATAACTCGTCCAAGTAACCAGGACAGGACTGGAGTGTTCTCCGACTTAATAATGACAAGCATGCCAACTTCCAACTTGCCACCATCCTTGAGCCATTTGGAGCGTTCTTGAAGTGTTGAAAGATATTCATTGGAATATCTCTTCCAAAACGTTGTCACCATCTGAGTGACCATCTTGTATCGATCTTCCAGTTTGATGGTGTTAGGTGTCTCATCACCCAATGGTAGGTATGTCGTTGGAACTTGCATCAGGAAGTGAGCAGGAGTGAGAACCACTGGATCTTCAGGAGTGCCTCCTAATTGACCAAGTGGCCTACTATTGAGGATGCTTTCAACAGCCGTCAGAACTGAATAAAGCATTTCATAGGTCAAAATATGTGTGCCCAAAATCTTCTTCAAGTGTTTCTTAACACAGCCCACCTGGCTTTCCCATAAGCCACCAAAGTGGGGTGCGGCTGGTGGATTGAAATGGAAAACAATCCGATGTTCCAATAATTCTGCAGCGTATACATCTTTGAATTCATTTGATGATAGGAAGGCATATAACTCTCCCATAGTGTTAGATAGGCCAATGAAATTGGATCCTGAATCCATATACAAGTTCTTGACTTGTCCTCTTCTTGAGATGAAGCGTCGCAATGCAGCGAGGAATGTTGTGGTTGTAAGATCAGATGCAAGCTCTAAATGTAGCGCTTTCGTAGCCATACAAACAAACAAGCAGAGGTATGCTTTGATTGGGCGAACACCTCGTCGTTTAGTCCAAGTGACATAGAAAGGGCCAGCATAATCTACTCCTGTGTGATAGAATGCTTTGGTCTCCGCAACTCTGTGAGAGGGAAGGTCTCCCATTCTAGGAACCACTGGCTTAGGATTTGTTTTAAAGCATATGTTACATTTACGAATACGATTTCTGATAATATCTTTAGCCCCAACTATCCAATATTTTCTGCGTAAAATTGCAGTGAGTAAGTATGGTCCAGTGTGTAAATTCTTTGCATGAGTGTGGTCTATAAGTAGATTAACAATGTGATGATTCTTGGGCAGAATCACAGGATGGACATGCTCGTAATCCAAATGTTTAGCATTGGTAAGTCTACCACCGCATCTGAGGAGACCATCATCAACAAATGGTTTCAA
>NW_007382431.1:0-9155 GCF_000475195.1 Diaphorina citri | reverse complement strand
TTGAGTTTTTAGCTTGGGTAAAAGCTTATGTATTGAGCAACACAATTCAAGGCAATATAATGCATAGTAAGTGGGTATATGGTGCTCCACAAACAACTCCCTGCATGAGTCTCCATAGCCCATAGAGAACACAGCACGCAGTGCCTTTTTTTGCAGAACAAAGATCTCATTGTCTCTGGTAGCGCAGGTGCCTGCCCAAAATGATATTCCATATCGAATTTTACTTTGGAAATGAGCGTGGAAGGTAAGTAGAGCAAGTTTGCTGTTGTATCTTTTCTTGACTGATTTGATAAGGTAGATGGATGAGCATAGTTTATTGTGTAGGTTCTCTATGTGTTCAACCCAGGTTAAGCATCGATCAAGTGTGATCCCTAGGAATTTTGTCAGAAGATTATTTACATGTAACATGACTAAATGACTGAAGTCAATTAGTCAGAGCAATTTAAGTATTAAACAATTTAAACAAGCAGATAAATGAATGCATAACCTATAAATGTTAATATAAAGAAGAGCAGAAGATTATTTACATGTAACATGACTAAGTGACTGAAGTCAATTTGTCAGAGCAATTTAAGTATTAAACAATTTAAACAAGCAGATAAATGAATGCATAACCTATAAATGTTAATATAAAGAAGAGCAGAAGATTATTTACATGTAACATGACTAAATGACTGAAGTCAATTAGTCAGAGCAATTTAAGTATTAAACAATTTAAACAAGCAGATAAATGAATGCATAACCTATAAATGTTAATATAAAGAAGAGCAGAAGATTATTTACATGTAACATGACTAAATGACTGAAGTCAATTAGTCAGAGCAATTTAAGTATTAAACAATTTAAACAAGCAGATAAATGAATGCATAACCTATAAATGTTAATATAAAGAAGAGCAGAAGATTATTTACATGTAACATGACTAAGTGACTGAAGTCAATTTGTCAGAGCAATTTAAGTATTAAACAATTTAAACAAGCAGATAAATGAATGCATAACCTATAAATGTTAATATAAAGAAGAGCAGAAGATTATTTACATGTAACATGACTAAATGACTGAAGTCAATTAGTCAGAGCAATTTAAGTATTAAACAATTTAAACAAGCAGATAAATGAATGCATAACCTATAAATGTTAATATAAAGAAGAGCAGAAGATTATTTACATGTAACATGACTAAATGACTGAAGTCAATTAGTCAGAGCAATTTAAGTATTAAACAATTTAAACAAGCAGATAAATGAATGCATAACCTATAAATGTTAATATAAAGAAGAGCAGAAGATTATTTACATGTAACATGACTAAGTGACTGAAGTCAATTTGTCAGAGCAATTTAAGTATTAAACAATTTAAACAAGCAGATAAATGAATGCATAACCTATAAATGTTAATATAAAGAAGAGCAGAAGATTATTTACATGTAACATGACTAAATGACTGAAGTCAATTAGTCAGAGCAATTTAAGTATTAAACAATTTAAACAAGCAGATAAATGAATGCATAACCTATAAATGTTAATATAAAGAAGAGCAGAAGATTATTTACATGTAACATGACTAAATGACTGAAGTCAATTAGTCAGAGCAATTTAAGTATTAAACAATTTAAACAAGCAGATAAATGAATGCATAACCTATAAATGTTAATATAAAGAAGAGCAGAAGATTATTTACATGTAACATGACTAAGTGACTGAAGTCAATTTGTCAGAGCAATTTAAGTATTAAACAATTTAAACAAGCAGATAAATGAATGCATAACCTATAAATGTTAATATAAAGAAGAGCAGAAGATTATTTACATGTAACATGACTAAATGACTGAAGTCAATTAGTCAGAGCAATTTAAGTATTAAACAATTTAAACAAGCAGATAAATGAATGCATAACCTATAAATGTTAATATAAAGAAGAGCAGAAGATTATTTACATGTAACATGACTAAATGACTGAAGTCAATTAGTCAGAGCAATTTAAGTATTAAACAATTTAAACAAGCAGATAAATGAATGCATAACCTATAAATGTTAATATAAAGAAGAGCAGAAGATTATTTACATGTAACATGACTAAGTGACTGAAGTCAATTTGTCAGAGCAATTTAAGTATTAAACAATTTAAACAAGCAGATAAATGAATGCATAACCTATAAATGTTAATATAAAGAAGAGCAGAAGATTATTTACATGTAACATGACTAAATGACTGAAGTCAATTAGTCAGAGCAATTTAAGTATTAAACAATTTAAACAAGCAGATAAATGAATGCATAACCTATAAATGTTAATATAAAGAAGAGCAGAAGATTATTTACATGTAACATGACTAAATGACTGAAGTCAATTAGTCAGAGCAATTTAAGTATTAAACAATTTAAACAAGCAGATAAATGAATGCATAACCTATAAATGTTAATATAAAGAAGAGCAGAAGATTATTTACATGTAACATGACTAAGTGACTGAAGTCAATTTGTCAGAGCAATTTAAGTATTAAACAATTTAAACAAGCAGATAAATGAATGCATAACCTATAAATGTTAATATAAAGAAGAGCAGAAGATTATTTACATGTAACATGACTAAATGACTGAAGTCAATTAGTCAGAGCAATTTAAGTATTAAACAATTTAAACAAGCAGATAAATGAATGCATAACCTATAAATGTTAATATAAAGAAGAGCAGAAGATTATTTACATGTAACATGACTAAATGACTGAAGTCAATTAGTCAGAGCAATTTAAGTATTAAACAATTTAAACAAGCAGATAAATGAATGCATAACCTATAAATGTTAATATAAAGAAGAGCAGAAGATTATTTACATGTAACATGACTAAGTGACTGAAGTCAATTTGTCAGAGCAATTTAAGTATTAAACAATTTAAACAAGCAGATAAATGAATGCATAACCTATAAATGTTAATATAAAGAAGAGCAGAAGATTATTTACATGTAACATGACTAAATGACTGAAGTCAATTAGTCAGAGCAATTTAAGTATTAAACAATTTAAACAAGCAGATAAATGAATGCATAACCTATAAATGTTAATATAAAGAAGAGCAGAAGATTATTTACATGTAACATGACTAAATGACTGAAGTCAATTAGTCAGAGCAATTTAAGTATTAAACAATTTAAACAAGCAGATAAATGAATGCATAACCTATAAATGTTAATATAAAGAAGAGCAGAAGATTATTTACATGTAACATGACTAAGTGACTGAAGTCAATTTGTCAGAGCAATTTAAGTATTAAACAATTTAAACAAGCAGATAAATGAATGCATAACCTATAAATGTTAATATAAAGAAGAGCAGAAGATTATTTACATGTAACATGACTAAATGACTGAAGTCAATTAGTCAGAGCAATTTAAGTATTAAACAATTTAAACAAGCAGATAAATGAATGCATAACCTATAAATGTTAATATAAAGAAGAGCAGAAGATTATTTACATGTAACATGACTAAATGACTGAAGTCAATTAGTCAGAGCAATTTAAGTATTAAACAATTTAAACAAGCAGATAAATGAATGCATAACCTATAAATGTTAATATAAAGAAGAGCAGAAGATTATTTACATGTAACATGACTAAGTGACTGAAGTCAATTTGTCAGAGCAATTTAAGTATTAAACAATTTAAACAAGCAGATAAATGAATGCATAACCTATAAATGTTAATATAAAGAAGAGCAGAAGATTATTTACATGTAACATGACTAAATGACTGAAGTCAATTAGTCAGAGCAATTTAAGTATTAAACAATTTAAACAAGCAGATAAATGAATGCATAACCTATAAATGTTAATATAAAGAAGAGCAGAAGATTATTTACATGTAACATGACTAAATGACTGAAGTCAATTAGTCAGAGCAATTTAAGTATTAAACAATTTAAACAAGCAGATAAATGAATGCATAACCTATAAATGTTAATATAAAGAAGAGCAGAAGATTATTTACATGTAACATGACTAAGTGACTGAAGTCAATTTGTCAGAGCAATTTAAGTATTAAACAATTTAAACAAGCAGATAAATGAATGCATAACCTATAAATGTTAATATAAAGAAGAGCAGAAGATTATTTACATGTAACATGACTAAATGACTGAAGTCAATTAGTCAGAGCAATTTAAGTATTAAACAATTTAAACAAGCAGATAAATGAATGCATAACCTATAAATGTTAATATAAAGAAGAGCAGAAGATTATTTACATGTAACATGACTAAATGACTGAAGTCAATTAGTCAGAGCAATTTAAGTATTAAACAATTTAAACAAGCAGATAAATGAATGCATAACCTATAAATGTTAATATAAAGAAGAGCAGAAGATTATTTACATGTAACATGACTAAGTGACTGAAGTCAATTTGTCAGAGCAATTTAAGTATTAAACAATTTAAACAAGCAGATAAATGAATGCATAACCTATAAATGTTAATATAAAGAAGAGCAGAAGATTATTTACATGTAACATGACTAAATGACTGAAGTCAATTAGTCAGAGCAATTTAAGTATTAAACAATTTAAACAAGCAGATAAATGAATGCATAACCTATAAATGTTAATATAAAGAAGAGCAGAAGATTATTTACATGTAACATGACTAAATGACTGAAGTCAATTAGTCAGAGCAATTTAAGTATTAAACAATTTAAACAAGCAGATAAATGAATGCATAACCTATAAATGTTAATATAAAGAAGAGCAGAAGATTATTTACATGTAACATGACTAAGTGACTGAAGTCAATTTGTCAGAGCAATTTAAGTATTAAACAATTTAAACAAGCAGATAAATGAATGCATAACCTATAAATGTTAATATAAAGAAGAGCAGAAGATTATTTACATGTAACATGACTAAATGACTGAAGTCAATTAGTCAGAGCAATTTAAGTATTAAACAATTTAAACAAGCAGATAAATGAATGCATAACCTATAAATGTTAATATAAAGAAGAGCAGAAGATTATTTACATGTAACATGACTAAATGACTGAAGTCAATTAGTCAGAGCAATTTAAGTATTAAACAATTTAAACAAGCAGATAAATGAATGCATAACCTATAAATGTTAATATAAAGAAGAGCAGAAGATTATTTACATGTAACATGACTAAGTGACTGAAGTCAATTTGTCAGAGCAATTTAAGTATTAAACAATTTAAACAAGCAGATAAATGAATGCATAACCTATAAATGTTAATATAAAGAAGAGCAGAAGATTATTTACATGTAACATGACTAAATGACTGAAGTCAATTAGTCAGAGCAATTTAAGTATTAAACAATTTAAACAAGCAGATAAATGAATGCATAACCTATAAATGTTAATATAAAGAAGAGCAGAAGATTATTTACATGTAACATGACTAAATGACTGAAGTCAATTAGTCAGAGCAATTTAAGTATTAAACAATTTAAACAAGCAGATAAATGAATGCATAACCTATAAATGTTAATATAAAGAAGAGCAGAAGATTATTTACATGTAACATGACTAAGTGACTGAAGTCAATTTGTCAGAGCAATTTAAGTATTAAACAATTTAAACAAGCAGATAAATGAATGCATAACCTATAAATGTTAATATAAAGAAGAGCAGAAGATTATTTACATGTAACATGACTAAATGACTGAAGTCAATTAGTCAGAGCAATTTAAGTATTAAACAATTTAAACAAGCAGATAAATGAATGCATAACCTATAAATGTTAATATAAAGAAGAGCAGAAGATTATTTACATGTAACATGACTAAATGACTGAAGTCAATTAGTCAGAGCAATTTAAGTATTAAACAATTTAAACAAGCAGATAAATGAATGCATAACCTATAAATGTTAATATAAAGAAGAGCAGAAGATTATTTACATGTAACATGACTAAGTGACTGAAGTCAATTTGTCAGAGCAATTTAAGTATTAAACAATTTAAACAAGCAGATAAATGAATGCATAACCTATAAATGTTAATATAAAGAAGAGCAGAAGATTATTTACATGTAACATGACTAAATGACTGAAGTCAATTAGTCAGAGCAATTTAAGTATTAAACAATTTAAACAAGCAGATAAATGAATGCATAACCTATAAATGTTAATATAAAGAAGAGCAGAAGATTATTTACATGTAACATGACTAAATGACTGAAGTCAATTAGTCAGAGCAATTTAAGTATTAAACAATTTAAACAAGCAGATAAATGAATGCATAACCTATAAATGTTAATATAAAGAAGAGCAGAAGATTATTTACATGTAACATGACTAAGTGACTGAAGTCAATTTGTCAGAGCAATTTAAGTATTAAACAATTTAAACAAGCAGATAAATGAATGCATAACCTATAAATGTTAATATAAAGAAGAGCAGAAGATTATTTACATGTAACATGACTAAATGACTGAAGTCAATTAGTCAGAGCAATTTAAGTATTAAACAATTTAAACAAGCAGATAAATGAATGCATAACCTATAAATGTTAATATAAAGAAGAGCAGAAGATTATTTACATGTAACATGACTAAATGACTGAAGTCAATTAGTCAGAGCAATTTAAGTATTAAACAATTTAAACAAGCAGATAAATGAATGCATAACCTATAAATGTTAATATAAAGAAGAGCAGAAGATTATTTACATGTAACATGACTAAGTGACTGAAGTCAATTTGTCAGAGCAATTTAAGTATTAAACAATTTAAACAAGCAGATAAATGAATGCATAACCTATAAATGTTAATATAAAGAAGAGCAGAAGATTATTTACATGTAACATGACTAAATGACTGAAGTCAATTAGTCAGAGCAATTTAAGTATTAAACAATTTAAACAAGCAGATAAATGAATGCATAACCTATAAATGTTAATATAAAGAAGAGCAGAAGATTATTTACATGTAACATGACTAAATGACTGAAGTCAATTAGTCAGAGCAATTTAAGTATTAAACAATTTAAACAAGCAGATAAATGAATGCATAACCTATAAATGTTAATATAAAGAAGAGCAGAAGATTATTTACATGTAACATGACTAAGTGACTGAAGTCAATTTGTCAGAGCAATTTAAGTATTAAACAATTTAAACAAGCAGATAAATGAATGCATAACCTATAAATGTTAATATAAAGAAGAGCAGAAGATTATTTACATGTAACATGACTAAATGACTGAAGTCAATTAGTCAGAGCAATTTAAGTATTAAACAATTTAAACAAGCAGATAAATGAATGCATAACCTATAAATGTTAATATAAAGAAGAGCAGAAGATTATTTACATGTAACATGACTAAATGACTGAAGTCAATTAGTCAGAGCAATTTAAGTATTAAACAATTTAAACAAGCAGATAAATGAATGCATAACCTATAAATGTTAATATAAAGAAGAGCAGAAGATTATTTACATGTAACATGACTAAGTGACTGAAGTCAATTTGTCAGAGCAATTTAAGTATTAAACAATTTAAACAAGCAGATAAATGAATGCATAACCTATAAATGTTAATATAAAGAAGAGCAGAAGATTATTTACATGTAACATGACTAAATGACTGAAGTCAATTAGTCAGAGCAATTTAAGTATTAAACAATTTAAACAAGCAGATAAATGAATGCATAACCTATAAATGTTAATATAAAGAAGAGCAGAAGATTATTTACATGTAACATGACTAAATGACTGAAGTCAATTAGTCAGAGCAATTTAAGTATTAAACAATTTAAACAAGCAGATAAATGAATGCATAACCTATAAATGTTAATATAAAGAAGAGCAGAAGATTATTTACATGTAACATGACTAAGTGACTGAAGTCAATTTGTCAGAGCAATTTAAGTATTAAACAATTTAAACAAGCAGATAAATGAATGCATAACCTATAAATGTTAATATAAAGAAGAGCAGAAGATTATTTACATGTAACATGACTAAATGACTGAAGTCAATTAGTCAGAGCAATTTAAGTATTAAACAATTTAAACAAGCAGATAAATGAATGCATAACCTATAAATGTTAATATAAAGAAGAGCAGAAGATTATTTACATGTAACATGACTAAATGACTGAAGTCAATTAGTCAGAGCAATTTAAGTATTAAACAATTTAAACAAGCAGATAAATGAATGCATAACCTATAAATGTTAATATAAAGAAGAGCAGAAGATTATTTACATGTAACATGACTAAGTGACTGAAGTCAATTTGTCAGAGCAATTTAAGTATTAAACAATTTAAACAAGCAGATAAATGAATGCATAACCTATAAATGTTAATATAAAGAAGAGCAGAAGATTATTTACATGTAACATGACTAAATGACTGAAGTCAATTAGTCAGAGCAATTTAAGTATTAAACAATTTAAACAAGCAGATAAATGAATGCATAACCTATAAATGTTAATATAAAGAAGAGCAGAAGATTATTTACATGTAACATGACTAAATGACTGAAGTCAATTAGTCAGAGCAATTTAAGTATTAAACAATTTAAACAAGCAGATAAATGAATGCATAACCTATAAATGTTAATATAAAGAAGAGCAGAAGATTATTTACATGTAACATGACTAAGTGACTGAAGTCAATTTGTCAGAGCAATTTAAGTATTAAACAATTTAAACAAGCAGATAAATGAATGCATAACCTATACATGTTGAATGTAGAAACAATATAGTACATGTTATACCTAGGTGTTATTTTAATAAAATGAGAAAGGAGAAGGGAAATGGCTTATTATTATTATTATTTGTTTTTATCTCCCCTTAAGAGCCAGGACTCAACACAGGTCCAGACAATGCACACCCAGCCCCCCCCCCCTCCCCCAAGAGGAGGTGTGTGAGAGAGACGGGGATATTTAATCAGATTGAGTGCCCATTGAATGGACCCTATGGTTGGGTTCTTTGCAAATTATTTCTTTAGCCTCATCATGAGAATATGGAGCCCCTACAGTTAATGACATTTTTAATTCATTCCTAAATGCTTGATAATTTAATAAACGAGTAATCTCTGGAATGGAGTTAAAGGTTTTTATGCCATTAATGATATAGGAGTTTGCAAATGTTGTGTGTTTAGGTAGGTTGAGGTTTTTACACTGCCTTGTGTTATGTTGGTGAATTTGAT
>NW_007382430.1:3229-9155 GCF_000475195.1 Diaphorina citri | reverse complement strand
TCTTCTTCTTCATCTTAACAAATGGAGTTGGACACAAACAACCCAAATTTTGAAATAATCTACGAGGAGGATGGGGCGGGGGAGGGTGGAATAGATGAGTGCGAGGAGTTTTTAAAGAACAAACATTCAGATCTTAATGTAATACAAATGAATGTATGTAGCATACGAAAAAAACACAACGAGCTTTCAGTTCTATTCCGAAAACTGAAACATTTTGATTGTATAGTTTTGTCTGAGACTCACATTCAAAATGAGAACTTAAACATAGAGTTATTTTCTCTGGACGGGTTTGTTATTCACGGTTCCAAGAACAATACTAAAAAAACCGATGGTCTACTGATTTATGTAAAGAAAGAACTAGCGGACTCGGTTAAAATTGAAGAGGTTATAATGCAAGATTGCAACTGTATGATTCTAAACTTTAAAAAGCTCAATAAAGCCTATCAATGTCTTGCTTTTTATAGGTCACCGAGTGGAAAAATTGATCTCTTCTTGAATGAATTGGAAATCATATTAACTAAAGAAAAATCAAAGGATAAAATTAGTATTGTTCTTGGAGACATGAATATAGATCTTTTGAAAAATCACGGTAGCAATGTGAATAAATATTGGAATATAATGGCACAAAATGGATATATGTCAATATTAAATAAACCAACCAGAGTAAAAGGCACATCAAAAACTTGTCTAGATCACATCTTCATAACAACCAATACGAAGGGTAGACCAAAAGGATTTGTACTGCAGACATCAATATCGGATCATTATGGAACAATAATTAAAATAGAACGAGAGAAAACTGAGAGAAATAAACCCCCTGCAAATAGCTACATAGAAATAAAAAAGACTGACAATAACAATTTGATAAAAAATTTAGAGGAGGAAAAATGGGAAGAGATCTACTCTCAAGAGGACCCTGAAACATGCGCCAACATTTTTTCAGAAAAATTTCAACAAATCGTGGAAAAAAATACTCGTGTGGAAGTGAAAAAAACAATAAGTAAACTTACACCATGGATAACTGAGGGTATGATCAACTCAATAAAAAAAACGGGACAAACTTCACAAACTATGTAAAACTCAACCTCTAAACACAAAACTAATACAGTTCTATAAAAAATATCGGAACAAATTATACTCAATACTAAAAAAAGGGAAAAATGCGTACCTAAAAGAACAAATTGAGAAATCTAATGGAAACAAGAAAAAAATATGGGAAATTTCGAACAGTGTTACCAAACTTAAATCTCCTAAACCACCTGATCCAGTAGAAATAGAGGTTCAAGGCAACAAAATTAACACAAAAGATAACTCACTACTTGTAGCAAACGAATTCAACAAACATTATTCAAAGGTAGGTATCACAACAGCCGCCTCTATAACACAAAGATCTAACAGGGACAATAGTGAATATTTAAACAACAATAACACATCGTTCCACCTGAAAAAAGTCGATGCGAAAGAAATTGAAGATATTGTCAGGCAACTTAAAGGTGGTTCTGCTCCAGGGTATGATGGAATCAGCATGCAAATCCTAAAAACTACTATTCAACTTATAGCCAAACCCCTAAGCCATGTTTTCAATCTCTGTTTTAAAAATGGTGTTTTTCCCAAAGAATATAAAAAAGCCATCATCAGGCCAATTTTCAAAAAAGGTTCCAGAACTCTCTGTATGAACTATAGACCCATATCCCTCCTAACCTCATTTACAAAAATATTTGAAAGATGTATTAAAAGTAGACTAACCAAATTTATTGAAGAAAACCAAATTTTGCACCAAAACCAGTTTGGGTTCAGGAGGGGGATGAGTACAAATGATGCAATCATGAAATTAGTAGAAGGAATATACATTTCTATGGATTCAGGGGAAAAAGTGGGCGTGGCATTTATGGATTTATCAAAGGCATTTGATACTGTAGACCATAAAAAACTCACAGAAATCTTGGAAAAAGTAGGAATCAGAGGAAAAGCCCTGGACCTGTTTAGGGGCTACCTGGGTGACAGAACTCAGCAAGTTAAGTTGAACATACAAACTGAAGACAAAGAAAGTAATAAACTAATCATAAACAAAACTCAACTGAGTGACGTCATCACATGTGGTCCTTACTCAGTCCCCCAGGGCACAGTGCTTTCTCCGATCCTGTATAATGTATATGTTAGTGGATTAATGAAACTTCCAATTCAGGGTCAAATAGTAAGTTTTGCTGACGATACAGCTTTAAGGGTACACGGTAAAAACTGGGACGAAATATTCAATAAGATCAAATCTGACATGAAAGTAATAAAATCATGGTTTAACAACCACAACTTAGTCCTCAATTTGTCCAAAACAAAAATTCTACCGTTCGCTATTGATAGGAGAGGGTTTCCAGAAGGAATAACAATGATAAAAATCTGTGACCACCAAACCCAAACATCCCGTTGTAACTGTGAGTCCATAGAAATAGTAAAATCCTGGAAATATCTAGGAGTAGACATTGACTGTTATTTAAGATGGGAATCACACATTATTAATCTAACTAAACGTCTTAGACGTTACATATATCTATTTCTTGCCCTGAAGGGATTCATGAATTTAACACTGTTAAAAGAATTTTACTTTGCCCTGGTACAATCTGCCATGGAATATGGAATTTGTATGTTTGGTCGGGCAAACTCCACAGCTCTCACGCATCTTAAAACTACCCAGAATACATTATTAAAGATAATTTATAAAAAATGTAGACTATACTCAACAGTAAGCCTTTACAAAAACTTAAAAATACTAAACATAGATAATCTATTCATTAAAAACATGAGCGCTTACATTCACAAAAATAAATCCTTCTACATCCAACACACAGATCATAACTACATATTAAGAAATAAAAATGTAAAAATAAGAAAATGTAATACATCAAAAGGTCAAAACTCAATCGAATTCATAGGACCTAAGTTATTTTCAATTATTCCTAAAGAGCTGTGGAAGGAGCCTGACACAAAAAATTTAAGAACAAGATAAAAAGATGGCTGCAGAAAGATGCAACATTATAATATAAAAATAGAGGTAGAAGTAAAGAGAGAGAGATCAGGAGAAAAAGTGGGAAGTAATTAAGAAAGAAACAGAAAGCACAGAGGAAAAAGAAAAGAGTGACAGGAAAAATGAAAAAATGTAGGTAGCTCATAATATAAAAGGTATAAAAGAGAATTGAAGGAAAAAGAGTAAAACTGATAAAGTTGTAAAAGAGTAAAGGGAGAAAGATAAAAAAAAAGGAAAAAGAATGATGAGCAAATAGGGAAAAGTAGTAAAGAAAGAAGGAAACTGACCTGGACTGCTATCTACAAAACAAAGACCAGATTTTTTCCTGGTCTTTAGTGTAGATGTAGATAGTAGACTTGGCCATAAAATTGCGTCCATCCTCTCATCTTGTCATATTTGATCCTTAGAATAAGCATAGATATTAGATAGGTGTGTCATGTTGTTATCACATGAATATCACATTATCACAAGGATTGATCTCGTTCAAGTGAACAGAAAGGGGGAAAAGTAACAGCAAGCAGAGAGGCAAGTTCGATACCATAGCATAATGGGGGAGTGATTATTTTGTATATGGCGATAATAGTTCAAATTACCCACTCAAAAAATGCACAAAAATGATCGTATCAATACAATATACCTTCACTCCCCCAAGGTTCTCTTCTCTCACCCCACACGATCTCAACTGAATAAACGTGGATGATATAAAAGAAATAAAGAACAGGGGCTCAAAAATTGACACGGATGCTATAAGCATTGTCAAGTATCCCTATAACATGTCAAAGTATCCTATAACATGTCAAGTATCCTCTAACATGTCAAGTGATCCTATAACATGTCAAATAATTCTATAACATGTCAAATATCATAATTGAATGTCAAGTATCCTTATAACATGGCTCAAGTATCCTATAACGTGGTTAAGTATCCTCTTTTATTTGTGGTGATTTCCTTTGGAGGAGGCATTCACCTTCATCCTTTGATGATCCTTGAATCTGTAGACTCGAAGGTTCGACACAGAACATCTTACTTCCACCTGAGGTGTATACCGAAATTTAAAGTTTAAACCATATAATAATTAAAAATATATAAAGATACGTTTTTAGCCTACTATAAATGGCCAATCGCCTGCGTTTCATTCACGCAGACGAGGAGTAAAACGATTTTATAGCCTGATAGGTCCGTCGGTCTCATATTAGGAACAAGATCTGCAATGTCAATGCGCACGTAAGTGATAGTTCCTATCCTGGAGCCTGGCCACTTGCGCGACGTTCACGAAGTACACCCGAGAAAGAGCAGTTACCATTACCGCGTTAAATCATCCATACATCAGACGGAGATTTATCATACTAGACAAGTTTTAAACCCGACTGAGAAGAATTACGAACTTTGAGTCGATGAATTGCAATGTACTCTGCGATCTCACGTTATCCTGTCATAGAATATAAGAAATACGATTGATATGTAGTAATACGTGGATTTTCGTACTATAGACAATTGGTCTATGATGTCATATATCGATTGCGTCATTATTGGATGTATGGATAGAATTGACTGCATATGCAATGGAATGTATACGATTGCATTGTCATCGATAGGATTCCCACCAGGAGCACTAAATCGCATGCTTGTGGTGGATTGGATATAGAGTCTTGGATTGGATCCTAGATTCCTTGATTCATGTATTGTCTTTGCAGTAGTACATCTACTTTAAAACTACTAATTTTACCGAAAAAAAGATTTAAACGTTAAAGAAAACGTTTTGCCGGGTAACAAAAACGCTATATCCAGTGAAAATACCCTTGGGGGTAAAAAATAAAATTAAAACTCTAGTCCGTATTTTAAAATTAACTTTTTTACATAAGTGAGCTTTTTTAAACGAGATGTTTTTTAAGAACATGTGACACTCTTCTTTTTGTTAAAGAATTAAGAAACGAAAATCAAATAATAATAGGTGAAATTGTTAAAGTTGTTGTTAGTTGTTTGTTGTTTGTTTAAATATGTTTCGACAGAGTTTTACTCGCTAGGTAAACAAACATGTGCTCATTGCGAGAAGCGAGAAGATTGAGTCCTGGTTGACGTAACAAATTAGTATAGACCCAGAGTGACTGCCGTGGGTCTAGCGCTAAACACGATTTAACAATACATCTCGTTTAAAAAAGCTCACTTATCGTAAAAAAGTTTAATTTTAAAATAACGACTAAGCGTTTTTAATTTATTTTTTACGACCAAGGGTATTTTCACTGGAATATAAACCGTTTTTTACCCGGGCAAAACGTTTTATTTTTAACGTTTAAATTTTTTACGGTAAAATTGGTAAGTTTTAAGTAGATGTACTACGCAAATAAAGTAGGAATTAAGGGTCGCAAGACTCTATATTCCTGCACCAAGCGTTAAGTGTTGGTGGGACATATCCCATCCTACAGATCCTTAGTCCTATATACGTGCACGGTATGGGTGCCGAAGGAGTTTATACTGGTCTGTATGCTTCGTACCATGTGGTCCATTAATAAGAGATAATATTACTTTAAATCATTACGTCCCAAATACTACGATATATCGATAATAGGCATGCGCATATGGCGTGACCGCCTCATAAAATTAATCCGCGATAAGCAGGCAGACTAAATAAACGTGCCCTACTTGTTCGGGCTCGAAGAATAAGTTAATCCGCCAAGAACGGATTTAAAAAACCCCCCCTGACGAAAAACTTTACAGTGGAAGGTTTTAAAACTAAATCGAGTACTATTTTTTTAGACCACACTTTAGTGGTTGCCTGAAGGATAGCATAACAAATTACTACGAATAAACCACAAGTAACAATGGGCATTGATAAAACTAAAACTAAAACTAAAACTTATACTGAAATATAAAAAAATTAAATGTTATATGTAAAATAGGTAAGAGATA
>NW_007382430.1:0-2274 GCF_000475195.1 Diaphorina citri | reverse complement strand
TAATAACATGCGTTCAACATTGAGGGGTACAAAATTCCAAAGAGACTAAGAAAGTTCACTTTTTAATTTTCCATACGTAATCAGAGTAATTAAAACTCTCACAGTAATTAAAATTCTACAGGTAAAAGTAATTAAAAAACTCGCGAAACTCGTGGCGCAGACAGCGAATTGAAAGTTCACAATAAATCACAATAAATAAGTCAGTCTTGGTTTTGTATTGTCATAGAGTGGATCGTTATCAAATTTTTCCTTGTTTTGAATCATCAAATTAAACTCTAATTCAATCAATATAGTGATTTTTATTTTATTTTTATATATATATATATATATTTTTCACTGATTTTTCATTTATTATTTATCTATATAAGAAACTTTTATACTTTTTAAAAAAAAAATATTTAATTTTTAATAAAATTTTGGTGAACGAAAAACACTGCCTGGCTTGGACACAGGGAGCTGCGCTACTTAACTGCACAACGCTTACTCCAAAATTCAATTCGAAACTCTGAAATAATCCATCTACAACATGAACTGCTCAAAGTGTAATCTTAATATTGTGCCTGAAGATACACTGGTGTGCTCACTGTGTAAGGCCAACATTCATTTTGGGTGTGCGAATATGCTAGAAACCAATTTCCGTAAGATGGCAAAAGCAAAGAAAGACACCTGGAAATGTGAGGAATGTAAGTCAAAGAAAAATGAAACATTCACCATCCCATTTAATGATGGGGTAGGAAATAGTGATTTCTCACAACAGTTCAAAAAATTTACTATTGAAATAAAGAATACAGTAGCTGAAATGGAAATTAATCTTAAAAAGAACACTACGAGCATGGAAACGAAAATAGATGAAATGATAAAACAATTTGACGAGATGAAGAAGAACTACGAAACCATACTGGCTAAACAAGAACAACTAGAAAAAGAAAACAAAGAACTCAAGAAGAAAACAGATGAACTAAAAGAAATGTATGAAGATAGAATTGATGCTATAGAGAATAGATCAAGAATTAGCAATATAGAATTTAGAAACATCCCCGAAACGAAAGGAGAGGACGTAGTGGAAATCATACAACTCATTGGCCAAGCAATTGGTATCGAAAATATAAAGGAGGGCGACATCCAAGTTGCTCATAGAGTAGACAGTATGAACAAGGAGAGAGGAAAACGTGCAATAGTAGCCCATATGGGATCACGTTATATTAGAAACAAATGGCTCCAAAGATACAGAAACTTTAATAGCGGAAAAAACGGAGAGCAGAAAACCTTAACAGCAAACCTCATCAACAACAACCTTCCCAAGGTCCCCGTCTATCTGAATGAGCACATAACTGTCACAAAGAAAATCCTGCTCAGAGATGCCAAACAATTTGCCCGAGAAAACAACATCAAATTCGTGTGGATAAAAGATGGGTTCATATTAATGAAAAAGAATGAGACGGAAAAACACGTTCAGAAGATTAACACTAAGAAAGAACTTGAAGAATACAAGAAGAAAGTTACAAATTTCTCATCATAAAAAGGAAACCCAAACAAAGTACACTTACAAATCTACCTCAACATATTAAAACTGAGGAACCATTCAATCATTCCACAACTTCATTCATAAAATCAATTCTATTCAATTTAGTCAAACATGATTATAAATCTCTTTTCATATTCATGCTACATCTATTATGTTATAAACTTTTATCAATGACTACTGATTACTTTATTAATGAACATTCTAATACCTTTGTCTACTCCATTATATTACCTAGCCATTGTATCATTATTATCATTAGCAGTAGGTCTAATCCAGTGATAATAATATCTACTTTAAATATCTATCATTGTTCTGCCCAGACTAACATACAAGAAATGATACTAATTTTTATGTTAATACCTCTCGAATCAAATACCTATCTTTATAAATATTATTGTAATAATTGTTATATTGAGTCTACTCATAAGTTGGTCCCTACATTGTACAGTTTATATTTATACTTACCTTTACTTAAAAACTCTATGTACCTGTCCATTGATAAACAAAGAGGATGCCTCTTCAGTACTTATGTACCAAAAACAAAAGTAGCAATCATAATGTTTATTGGGTTCATAATCTTTTTCTCAAGAGACATCGCAAACAAAAGAAAAGTATATTGCTATTGTTATCATAAATTGTTGAATATCTACACCAGTCATTATTATAATAATATTGCAGAATGTTTAGGCCCCGCAACTTTTCATAATAACACCCCACCACAACCCATCCAACTCGCAGATTCCATCCTA